>NC_041389.1:479076162-479078854 GCF_002162155.2 Triticum dicoccoides
CTCCCTCGACACTAGGGAGGAAGGAAAGGGGGGGCCGACCCCCTCCCAATTCGTGCTGATGGAACTCTCCCTCGACACTCGGAAGAGTTCCGTCAGCACGACGGCGTAGTGACGATGATGATGTTCTACCGTTGCAGGGCTTCGCCTAAGCACCGCTATGATATTATCGAGGAGGACTATGGTGGAGGGGGGCACCGCACACGGCTAAGAGATCAATGATCAATTGTTGTGTCTATGGGGTGCCCCCCTCCCCCGTATATAAAGGAGTGGAGGAGGGGGCCGGCCAAGGAGGGTGGCGCACCCTAGGGGGGAGTCCAACTCCCACCGGGAGTAGGACTCCCCCCTTTCCTATTAGGAGAGGGACAGGGAAGGAAGAGGAAGGAGGGAGGAAGGAAAGGGGGGGCCGGCCCCCTCCCAATTCGGATTGGGCTTGGGGGGGCGCACCCCCTCCCTTGCTACTTTCCCCTCCTTTCCACTAAGGCCCAATAAGGCCCATATACCTCCCGGGGGGTTCCGATAACCTCCCGGAGCTCTGGTATTGTCCCAATCTCACCCAGAACCTTTCCGGTGTCCAAATATAATCGTCCAATATATCGATCTTCATGTCTCGACCATTTCGAGACTTCTCGTCATGTCCTTGATCACATCTGGGACTCCGGATAACCTTCGGTACAACTAAACACATAAACTCATAATATAACTATCATCTTACTTTAAGCGTGCGGACATACGGGTTTGAGAACTATGTAGACATGACCGAGACATGTCTCCGGTCAATAACCAATAGCAGAACCTGGATGCTCATATTGTCTCCTACATATTCTATGAAGATCTTTATCGGTCAAACCGCATAACAACATACGTTGTTTCATTTGTCATCAGTATGTTACTTGCCCGAGATTCGATCATCGGTATCTCAATACCTAGTTCAATCTCGTTACTAGCAAGTCTCTTTACTCGTTATGTAATGCATCATCTCATAACTAACTCATTATCTATAATGCTTGCAAGGCTTATAGTGATGTGCATTACCGAGAGGGCCCAGAGATACCTCTCCGACAATCGGAGTGACAAATCCTAATCTCGAAATACGTCAACTCAACAAGTACCTTCAGGGACACCTATAGAGCACCTTTATAATCACCCAGTTATGTTGTGATGTTTGGTAGCACACAAAGTGTTCCTCCGGTAAGCGGGAGTTACATAATCTCATAGTCCTAGGAACATGTATAAGTCATGAAGAAAGCAATAGCAACATACTAAACGATCAAGTGCTAAGCTAACGGAATGGGTCAAGTCAATCACATCATTCTCCTAATGATGTGATCCTGTTAATCAAATGACAACTCATGTCTATGGTTAGGAAACTTAACCATCTTTGATGCACGAGCTAGTCAAGTAGATGCATACTAGTGACACTATGTTTGTCTATGTATTCACACATGTATTATGTTTCCGGGTAATACAATTCTAGCATGAATAATAAACATTTATCATGATATGAGGAAATAAATAATAACTTTATTATTGCCTCTAGGGCATATTTCCTTTAGTCTCCCACTTGCACTCAAGTCAATAATCTAGATTACACAGTAATGATTCCAACACCCATGGAGTCTTGGTGTTGATCATGTTTTGCTCATGGAAGAGGCTTAGTCAATGGGTCTGCAACATTCAGATCCGTATGTATCTTGCAAATCTCTATGTCTCCCACCTGGACTTGGTCCCGGATGGAATTGAAGCGTCTCTTGATGTGCTTGGTTCTCTTGTGAAATCTGGATTCCTTTGCCAAGGCAATTGCTCCAGTATTGTAACAAAAGATTTCCATTGGACACGATGCACTAGGTATGACACCTAGATCGGATATGAACTCCTTCATCCAGACTCCTTCATTTGCTGCTTCTGAAGCAGCTATGTACTCCGCTTCACATGTAGATCCTGCTACGACGCTTTGTTTAGAACTGCACCAACTGACAGCTCCACCGTTCAATATAAACACGTATCCGGTTTGTGTGGGGACCGATTCTCTGGGTATTAATTTCCAGAAAATGGCCCTTGTGCTCACCAGCCCCAGGATAACTTTTAGCTGATGAGGCACCAACTTGATACAGAAATACCAAGAAAAAATACAAAATATGTAGTACAAGACCATTCTAGCCTGTGAGTACAACAAATGCTTTCTAATGGTTGATGGCGGAAGCGGTTTGTGGATCATCAGTGTCTATGGAACTCCATGTTTCCACTGGAATAGCTGACCAGGTTAACTCCTATCTTCGCGAGACTGCTATCACCGTTGCTTAAGTTCCGGGGCTGTCGGCGTGGTCGCTCCTCTCCGCGCAAGAAAATCTGGCCAAGACAATAGCCAGGGACAAGCCAGTGAGTACTTTGAATGTACTCACAAACATTATGAACACAGCATAATATGACAGTGATGTGCTGAAAATATTATATGAACCTTACGTCAGTCACCAATGATAAATAAAACTCTGATGCGTACGAGCATGTTAAATATGTCTATGCAATAACATAGCAATATTAAAATTATGAAATGAATAATAAACATGCCACAGTCGGGCGTCTGAGCGACACCACATAAAGGGCTTTAAAAGAAATGCCACAGTCGGGCGTCTGAGCGACACCACATAAAGGGCTTTAAAAGAAATGCCACAGTCGGGCGTTTGAGCAACACCAC
>NC_041389.1:479078864-479093946 GCF_002162155.2 Triticum dicoccoides
CGGGTATGAATTCCTAGAAAATGGCCCTCGTGCTCATCAGCCCCAGGACTACTGTTAGCTGATGAGGCACCAACTTGATATAGAAATTCCAAGCAAAATATAACATAGGTAGTACAAGACCATTCTGGTCTGTCAGTACAACAATTGGTATCTAGCTGTTGATGGCGGAAGCGGGTTGTGAATCATCAGCGTCTATGGGACTCCATTTCCCACGGGAACAGCTGACCAGGTTAACTCCTATCTTCGCGAGGCTGCTATCACCGTTGCTTAGGTTCCGGGGCAGTCATCACGTCGCTCCTCTCCGTGCAAGAAATCTGGCCAAGACAATAGCCAGGGTCAAGCCAGTGAGTACTTGGAGTGTACTCGCAAACATTATGAACACAGGTATAATATGACAATGATGTGCTGAAAATATTTTATGCTCATGACGTCAGTCACAAAAGATAAATAAAACTCTGATGCATACAAGCATGTTAATTGTGAATATGCAATTACTTAGCAATATTAATTATGAAATAAATAACAAACATGCCATAGTTGGGCGTCTGAGTGACACCACATAAAGGGCTTTAAAAGAAATGCAACAGTCGGGCGTCTGAGCGACACCACATAAAGGGCTTTCAAAGAAATGCCACAGTCGGGCGTTTGAGCGACACCACATAAAGGGCTTTAAAAGAAATGCCACAGTCGGGCGTTTGAGCAACACCACATAAAGGGCTTTAAAAGAAATGCCACAGTCGGGCGTCTGAGCGACACCACATAAAGGGCTTTAAAAGAAATGCCACAGTCGGGCATCTGAGCGACACCATATAAAGGGCTTTAAAAGAAATGCCACAGTCGGGCGTCTGAGCGACGCCACATAAAGGGCTTTAAAAGAAATGCCACAGTCGGGCGTCTGAGCGACGCCACATACAAGGCTTTAAAAGAAACAGTCATAGTGAATATCTCGGAGGTAGAACCATCCCAGAGATACTCGATAACAACAATAATAACACGGGTTAGTCATCAATAATAATAATCATAATTATCACAAGTCACAGGTAGTAATTCCAGTTCTGGTTTAACAGTTTCACCTCCGAAGACCGACACTAAGACCGACACTTGACCCATCCCAGACTGTAGTCCTTAACCATGGACACGGCTATTCGAATAGGTTTAATCTCTGCAGAGGGTGTACTCTTTACCCACGAGTAACAGATTTCTTTAGTCCATCGAGACTAATTCCGTCTATGGTCTTTTTGTTGAAAACACACCTAACTTGCACACACCAGCTCAACTCACCTGTGTCTGGAATCACCCACGACACCTGTCAAGCAAAACTCTAAGTGGGGAGGCTACAACCTCGACGTAACATGGGATCACAAAATTTATACCGCGCGCAAACTAGGGAAGCTATCCCCTTCGACTACAACCGAAACACCCATGCTCCCGGACCCGGTGGCATGACTACCGGATGCCTCCAGTATCTTCCACCACGGCCTCTCTGTACAGTGTGTGCTAGGAAAGGGGTTGACAACTTACTGAACCGTACCCTACTTATTGTAGAGACGAGTGGTAGTACGAAACAAGTATGGGGGTTACTAGCACAAGACTCGATCTACGGTCGACTCAGGAGGTTGTAATATTTCCTGCATGATTAACATAACAATGCATATATTTCAAACAACAGATAGAAACATCACGCGACATACCCCTCTTGCCATACCGGACACAACCATCTCGACGGAGGATTAGGGACAAGACCGTGTCTACCCAAGACAGAGGCCTTCCCGGCTTCCCTTCCGGCATGCAAGAAAGACGTATGACGCTGATTTCCATCACAAATCATGCCAACTTCATGAGCATAAACTCATTAATATGCACCCATGAATATGATCACATCCTCACATAAAATGACGCATGCACGCGTCGAGGTGGTGTTATCACCGAGTCAACAACACACACAAAAGTATTACACCAGGGTTCAGAATGCTTGCCTTCAGGTCATGGGAAAGAAGGGTGCATCCAAAACAATCTTGAAATCTTCAAAAATCCTATTTAAAGAATATATATAAATTAACACACAAAAACAAAACAGCACTAAAAGTTGTTTCAAAAAATTTCAAATAAATCTTAAAATAAATTAGACAATAATTGAGAGAGATAGGAAAAAGAATTAATTTATTTGGAGTTGTATTTAAAAAGATACAGCCGGTCAAAGTCTGGTCAAAAATCTGTTATTTAAAACAAAACAGAAAAGAAAAACGTTTCGAAATACGTACATGTCGAAGGCGCATTTTTGAAATGCGCTTCCACTTATCCAGCGTGGACTGCGCCTGAGTCACTGATAGTGGGCCCGCTTGGCCCACCAGTCAGGTTTGACTAGTCCACTTCCCTCCTCTTCCTCCGCCCGAGAGAGGGGGCGGGACTCCGGCGACGCTCGCCGGTGAACGGCGGCACCGCTCGACAAACGGAGGTCACCCGCGGGCTCAGGGGGTCGAGGCGGTCACTCCGATGGTGGTTTCGTCCTCTGGGGTGGACGGAGCTGCCGGCGGCGAGCTCCGCGGTGGAGGGAGGTCGTCGGAAAAAGTGTGATTTCGCCCGCGGTGAGTCCCGATCAAGACTGAGTAGGGGGACGGACTCACGAGAGGGTGAGGGGGTTCCTGGTGGAGAGACTGGAGAGGGGGAGGTCCTGGTGGCGCCGGAATGGCCTGGTTAGTGACGGCGGCTGGAGTTGCCGGAGAGGAAGGAGACAACCCTCTCCCATCGATTGACGGCTAAGGGGGCACGAGTGGGACGGTGTGAGGCTGCCTTTGTGCGGGTTTGAGCTTGGGGTCTCCTTATATAGGCGATGGAGGTCGGTTTGCGGCGGCCGTGGATAAGCTTGCCGGCGACCGCCGTTCTGTAGCTAGGGCGACATGGCGGCGACGCGCGCCAGAGGACGGAGCTGTGGATGAGCATGCACTGCTCCAGGAGGCAGGTGGCAAGCGCTGGTGGCTTGGGCGGCGCCGACACGGCCGGGGCTGCAAGTGTCCGCCAGCTAGCCACCACGGCCGTCCTGACGGTGGCGCTGTGGTGTGCCAGGTTGGTCGGGGTGGTGTGGCGGTGCAGGGGAACACAGTGTGTTGGCTGGGACCGGTCACGGGCTGGATTGAGTGCGGGGCGTGACGCGGCGGCTCGGGCGCTCGTGGGTGCCAAACGCATGCTCTAGGCGCGCCCACAGCACGCCCGGGACATGCTCGACGAAATGACAGGGCAGCCTAGAGGTCGCGGTTGAAGCTGGCAAGAAACAGGACTAGTCTAAGGTTAGCAAGGTACAAAGGGACATGGTGGATTGGTCAGGGGTTCAAGTTTACTAAGTAAACTTGAAGTCATGCCAAATCTGGCTGTGCACTCAGGGTGTTTGACAAAATGCCAAAGGCACCTAGGTAGTTCTTGGAGTGGCCAAAATCTCCAGATCAGTGTCTCTATGGATGTAAGAGAGGGTGGTGAAGTTGGTTTGCAAAAAGGAGAAACTTGCTAGTCCAAGTTTTGCAAAACCACACTTCTGGACAGGGAGTAGATGGCATTATTACATGGACCAAAAATGTTCCAAAGAGTGCATGCTCCTGGACTTAGGGGTTTTGCAGGGCTGACTACAAGCATGATAAAGCACAAAGTCACTAGAGCAAGAAATAATAGGGTTGCAGTAGAAAACACAAGTCTGGTCCAGAATGGAAAGGAGGTTGGTTCACTCAATTTTTTTCAAAGAACAATACTAGGTTTTTGCATAAAGTTGGATGGCATGCTGCTACTGATATCCCATAATTTTGGTGGAGGCTCTAGGGAAATATTTAATTGGGTTGTTGTGCAAAAATGCTCACTGGACCAGAGATGGAAAACATGTGCAACACTCAAAATAAGCAATGAAATAATTTTATTATTACACAAAAGTGATCTAGCTGCATCACATGACATCTCCAAATTTTGGTTGAAATACTAGTTAAAGTTATCAACAGGTTGCAGTACAAACAGAGCTCCAAAAATTAAAACAAGCCATTTTAATGATTAAAGCTCAGGGTGAAATAATTTAATATGTAAATCTACTGATTTAGAAATTGTTTTAATGAGATGGCATAGAAGTCCAATATTTTGGAAAGCTCCACTTGGGAAAGATAAAACTCATTAACATAAAAAGAAGAGTTTTCTTTCTGAAATCCACAGAAAAGTCCAGAATGCAAAAAAAATTAAAACTCCTGGCAAAATTTTAATACCAAAAACTTGGTTAAATTTTTGGGGTGTTACAGTTTCTGATTTAGAATCATCTGGATCAGTGTCAAGGCTTGCATCGACGTAAGCATTTACGACTAGCTCTTTGTCACCTCCATAAACAAGAAACATATCCTTAGTCCTTTTCAGGTATTTCAGGATGTTCTTGACCGTTGGCCAGTGATCCACTCCTGGATTACTTTGGTACCTCCCTGCTAAACTAATAGCAAGGCACACATCAGGTCCGGTACACATCATTGCATACATGATAGAGCATATGGCTGAAGCATAGGGAACTTCTTTCATTTTCTCTCTATCTTCTGCAGTGGTCGGGCTTGAGTCTGACTCAATTTCACACCTTGTATTACAGGCAAGAACCCTTTCTTTGCTTGATCCATTTTGAACTTTTTCAAAACTTTATCAAGGTATGTACTTTGTGAAAGTCCAATTAAGCGTCTTGATCTATCTCTATAGATCTTGATGCCCAATATCTTAGCAGCTTCACCGAGGTCTTTCATTGAAAAACTTTTATTCAAGTATCCTTTTATGCTATCCAGAAATTCTATATCATTTCCAGTCAATAATATGTCGTCCACATATAATATTAGAAATGCTTACAGAGCTCCCACTCACTTTCTTATAAATACAGGCTTCTCCAAAAGTCTGTATAAAACCATATGCTTTGATCACACTATGAAAGCGTTTATTCCAACTCCGAGAGGCTTGCACCAGTCCATAAATGGATCACTGGAGCTTGCACACTTTGTTAGCATCCTTTGGATCGACAAAACCTTCTGGTTGCATCATATACAACTCTTCTTCCAGAAATCCATTCAGGAATGCAGTTTTGACATCCATTTGCCAAATTTCATAATCATAAAATGTGGCAATTGCTAACATGATTCGGACAGGCTTAAGCACCGCTACCGGTGAGAAAGTCTCATCATAGTCAACCCCTTGAACTTGTCGAAAACCTTTCACAACAAGTCGAGCTTTGTAGACAGTAACATTACCATCAGCGTCAGTCTTCTTCGTGAAGATCCATTTATTCTCGATGGCTTGCCGATCATCGGGCAAGTCAACCAAAGTCCACACTTTGCTCTCATACATGGATCCCATCTCAGATTTCATGCCCTCAAGCCATTTTGCAGAATCTAGGCTCATCATCGCTTCCTCATAGTTCGTAGGTTCTCCATGGTCAAGTAACATGACCTCCAGAATAGGACTACCATACCACTTTGGTGCGGATCTTACTCTGGTTGACCTATGAGGTTCTGTAGTAACGTGATCTGAAGTTTCATGATCAACATCATTAGCTTCCTCACTTATTGGTGTAGTCGTCATAGGAACCGGTTTCTGTGATGAACTATTTTCCAATAAAGGAGGAGGTACAGTTACCTCATCAAGTTCTACTTTCCTCCCACTCACTTATTTCGAGAGAAACTCCTTCTCTAGAAAGGATCCATTCTTGGCAACAAATGTCTTGCCTTCGGATCTGTGATAGAAGGTGTACCCAACAGTTTCCTTTGGGTATCCTATGAAGACACATTTCTCCGATTTGGGTTCGAGCTTATCAGGTTGAAGCATTTTCACATAGCATCGCAGCCCCAAACATTAAGAAACGACAACTTTGGTTTCTTGCCAAACCACAGTTCATAAGGCGTCATCTCAACGGATTTTGATGGTGCCCTATTTAACGTGAATGCGGCCGTCCCTAAAGCATAACCCCAAAAAGATAGTGGTAAATCAGTAAGAGACATCATAGATCGCACCATATCTAGTAAAGTACGATTACGACGTTCGGACACACCATTACGCTGTGGTGTTCCGGGTGGCGTGAGTTGTGAAACTATGCCGCATTGCTTCAAATATAAACCAAACTCGTAACTCAAATATTCTCCTCCACGATCAGATCGTAGAAACTTTATTTTCTAGTTACGATGATTTTCAACTTCACTCTAAAATTATTTGAACTTTTCAAATGTTTCAGACTTATGTTTCATCAAGTAGATATACCCATATCTGCACAAATCATCTGTGAAGGTGAGAAAATAACGATATCCGCCGTGAGTCTCAACATTCATTGGACCACACACATCAGTATGTATGATTTCCAACAAATCAGTTGCTCGCTCCATAGTTCCAGAGAACAACGTTTTAGTCATCTTGCCCATGAGGCATGGTTCACAAGTACCAAGTGATTCATAATCAAGTGATTCCAAAAGTCCATCAGTATGGAGTTTCTTCATGCGCTTTACACCAATATGACCTAAACGGCAGTGCCACAAATAAGTTGCACTATCATTATCAACTCTGCATCTTTTGGTTTCAACATTATGAATATGTGTATCACTACTATCGAGATTCATCAAAAATAGACCACTCTTTAAGGGTGCATGACCATAAAAGATATTACTCATATAAATAGAACAACCATTATTCTCAGATTTAAATGAATAATCGTCTCGCATCAAACAAGATCCAGATATAATGTTCATGCTCAACACGGGCACCAATAACAATTATTTAGGTCTAAAAATAATCCCAAAGGTAGATGTAGAGGTAGCGTGCCGACGGCGATCACATCGACTTTGGAACCATTTCCCACGCGCATCGTCACCTCGTCCTTAGCCAGTGTCCGCTTAATTTGTAGTCCCTGTTTCGAGTTGCAAATATTAGCAACAGAACCAGTATCAAATACCCAGGTGCTACTGCGAGCTCTAGTAAGGTACACATCAATAACATGTATATCACATATACCTTTGTTCACCTTGCCATCCTTCTTATCCGCCAAATACTTGGTGCAGTTCCGCTTCCAGTGACCAGTCTGCTTGAAGTAGAAGCACTCAGTCTCAGGCTTAGGTCCAGACTTGGGTTTCTTCTCTTGAGCAGCAACTTGTTTGCTGTTCTTCTTGAAGTTCCCCTTCTTTTTCCCTTTGCCCTTTTTCTTGAAAATGGTGGTCTAATTGACCATCAACACTTGATGCTCCTTCTTGATTTCTACCTCCGCAGCCTATAGCATTGCGAAGAGCTCAGGAATTGTCTTATCCATCCCTTGCATATTATAGTTCATCACGAAGCTCTTGTAGCTTGGTGGCAGTGATTAAAGAATTCTGTCAATGATGCTATCATCCAGAAGATTAACTCCCAGTTGAATCAAGTGAGTATTATACCCAGACATTCTGAGTATATGATCACTGAGAGAACTATTATCCTCCATCTTGCAGCTGTAGAACTTATTGGAGACTTCATATCTCTCAATCCGGGCATTTGCTTGAAATATTAACTTCAACTCCTGGAACATCTCATATGCTCCATAACATTCAAAATGTCGTTGAAGTCCCGGTTCTAAGCCGTAAAGCATGGCACACTGAACTATTGAGTAGTCATCAGCTTTGCTCTGCCAGACGTTCATAACATCTGGTGTTGCTCCTGCAGCAGGTTTGGCACCTAGCGGTGCTTTCAGGACATAATTCTTCTGTGCAGCAATGAGGATAATCCTCAAGTTATGGACCCAGTCCGCGTAATTGCTACCATCATATTTCAACTTTGCTTTCTCAAGGAACGCATTAAAATTCAACGGAACAACAACATGAGCCATCTATCTACAACAAACATAGACAAGCAAAATACTATCAGGTACTAAGTTCATGATAAATTTAAGTTCAATTAATCATATTACTAAAGAATTCCCACTTTGATACACATCCCTCTAATCATCTAAGTGATCACGTGATCCAAATCAACTAAACCATAACTGATCATCACGTGAAATGGAGTAGTTTTCAATGGTGAACATCACTATGTTGATCATATCTACTATATGATTCACGCTCGACCTTTCGGTCTCAGTGTTCCGAGGCCATATCTGCATATGCTACGCTCATCAAGTTTAACCTAAGTATTCTGCGTGTGCAAAACTGGCTTGCAGCCATTGTAGATGGACGTAGAGCTTATCACACCTGATCATCACATGGTGTCTGGGCACGACGAACTTTGGCAACGGTGCATACTCAGGGAGAACACTTTTATCTTGAAATTTAGTGAGAGATCATCTTATAATGCTACCATCAAACAAAGCAAGATAAGATGCATAAAAGATAAACATCACATGCAATCAATATAAGTGATATGATATGGCCATCATCATCTTGTGCTTGTGATCTCCATCTCCGAAGCACCGTCATGATCACCATCGTCACCGGCGCGACACCTTAATCTCTATCGTAGCATCATTGTCGTCTCGCCAACTATTGCTTCTACGACTATCGCTACCGCTTAGTGATAGAGTAAAGCAATTACAGGGCGATTGCATTGCATACAATAAAGCGACAACCATATGGCTCCTGCTAGTTGCCGATAACTCGGTTGCAAAACATGATCATCTCATACAATAAAATATAGCATCACGTCTTGACCATATCACATCACAACATGCCCTGCAAAAACAAGTTAGACGTCCTCTACTTTGTTGTTGCAAGTTTTACGTGGCTGCTACGGGCTGAGCAAGAACCGTTCTTATCTATGCATCAAAACCAGAACAATAGTTCGTCAAGTTAGTGTTGTTTTAACCTTCTCAAGGACCGGGCGTAGACACACTCGGTTCAACTAAAGTTGGAGAAACTGACACCCGCTAGCAACCTGTGTGCAAAGCACGTCGATAGAACCAGTCTCGCATAAGCGTACGCGTAATGTCGGTCCAGGCCGCTTCATCCAACAATATCGCCGAACCAAAGTATGACATGCTGGTAAGCAGTATGACTTGTATCGCCCACAACTCACTTGTGTTCTACTCGTGCATATAACATCAACGCATAAAACTTGGGCTCTGATACCACTGTTGGGGAACCTAGTAATTTAAAAAAAATCCTACGCACACACAAGATCATGGTGATGCATAGCAACGAGAGGGGAGAGTGTGTCCACGTACCCTCGTAGACCAAAAGCGGAAGCGTTAGCACAACGCGGTTGATGTAGTCGTACGTCTTCACGGCCCGACCGATCAAGCACCGAAACTACGGCACCTCTGAGTTCTTGCACACGTTCAGCTCGATGACGTCCCTCGTACTCCGATCCAGCCGAGTGTCAAGGGAGAGTTCCATCAGCATGACGGCGTGGTGACGATGATGATGTTCTACCGTCGTAGAGCTTCGCCTAAGCACCACTACGATATTATCGAGGAGGACTATGGTGGAGGGGGGCACCGCACATGGCTATGAGATCAATGATCAATTGTTGTGTCTATGGGGTGCCCTCCTCCCCCATATATAAAGGAGTGGAGGAGGGGGGCGGCCAAGGGGGGTGGCGCGCCCTAAGGGGGAGTCCAACTCCCACCGGGAGTAGGACTCCCCCCTTTCCTATTAGGAGAGGGAGAGGGAAGGAAGAGGAAGGAGGGAGGAAGGAAAGGGGGGCCGCCCCCCCTCCCAATTCGGATTGGGCTTGGGGGGTGCACCCCCTCCCTTGGTCCTTTCCCCTCCTTTCCACTAAGGCCCAATAAGGCCCATATACTTCTCGGGGGGTTCCGATAACCTCCCGGAGCTCTGGTATTGTCCCAATCTCACCCGAAACCTTTCCGGTGTCCAAATATAATCGTCCAATATATCAATCTTCATGTCTCGACCATTTCGAGACTCCTCATCATGTCCTTGATCACATCCGGGACTCCGAAAAACCTTCGGTACATCAAAACACATAAACTCATAATATAACTATCATCTTACTTTAAGCGTGCGGACCCTACGGGTTCGAGAACTATGTAGACATGACCGAGACAAGTATCCGGTCAATAATGAATAGCGGAACCTGGATGCTCACATTGGCTCCTACATATTCTACGAAGATCTTTATCGGTCAAACCGCATAACAACATACGTTGTTCCCTTTGTCATCGGTATGTTACTTGCCCGAGATTTGATTGTCGGTATCTCAATACCTAGTTCAATCTCGTTACCGGCAAGTCTCTTTACTCGTTACGTAATGCATCATCTCATAACTAACTCATTAGCTATATTGCTTGCAAGGCTTATAGTGATGTGCATTACCGAGAGGGCCCAGAGATACCTGTCCGACAATCGGAGTGACAAATCCTAATCTCGAAATACGTCAACTCAACAAGTACCTTCGGAGACACCTGTAGAGCACCTTTATAATCACCCAGTTACGTTGTGACGTTTGGTAGCACACAAAGTGTTCCTCTGGTAAGTGGGAGTTACATAATCTCATAGTCGTAGGAACATGTATAAGTCATGAAGAAAGCAATAGCAACATTCTAAACGATCAAGTGCTAAGCTAACGGAATGGGTCAAGTCAATCACATCATTCTTCTAATGATGTGATCCCGTTAATCAAATGACAACTCATGTCTATGGTTAGGAAACTTAACCATCTTTGATTCACGAGCTAGTCAAGTAGAGGCATACTAGTGACACTATGTTTGTCTATGTATTCACACATGTATTATGTTTCCGGGTAATACAATTCTAGCATGAATAATAAACATTTATCATGATATGAGGAAATAAATAATAACTTTATTATTGCCTCTAGGCCATATTTCCTTTAGTAGTACCGCTCCCCTGAGCGGTAGTACCGCTCGTGTGCGGGCTGAGCACATAATGCACTACAAAAAAAGACACATCCGTGACATTTTGGGCCGAACAAATTTTTTTTGTGTCATACATATGCTTCTATGACGATAATTGTGACAAAACCCGGTATCATCATAGATGTGGTGGGCTCCTACTTCTATGACAAAAAATCATGATAGAAAATGGGCTTTTCGTCTTGGGCGGGCTGGAGACGCAGCTGCATGACATTCTTTGGGCCGTCCATGACAGAAAAAATCTTGGTAGAAGCGAGGGCGAGGAAAATTTCGGGGAGTTCCCGGTTTCGGGGAGGTCGGGGGCCGAGCGATGCGCGTTTCTCTCGTACACGTAGGCGCGCGTGTGTGAGGTGTTGGCTCTAACTGAACCCGAGCGAGGCGTTGGGCTCTAACTAAACCCGAGCGATTGCACTACAGGCTACGTGTTATTAAACCCGAGCGATCGATCGATGGCTGTTAACTGAACCCGATCGAGCGATTCCTTCGCTACTGCTGCTAACTGAAGCCAATTGATGCTGCCTCTGGGATGAACAGTGAGTGTTGCGAGGGGGGTTTGCATGAACAGTGAGCGGTGGCGTTGCCTCTGGATGAATAGGACCCCGTGGTTTGGAGGGCTGGATGAATAGTAGACGGTGGAGGGGTGCCCGTGGATGGGTGGTTGAATAGTAGCCGATGGAGTAGCGTGCGGTGGAGGCTGGATGAACAGGAGCCCGTGGAGGCTGGAGGAGCTCGACGGTAGCCCGTGGAGGCTGGAGGAGGTCGATGGTGGAGATGAACAGTATCTCATGGAGTCCCGTTTTGTGGTACACCACACCCCTCCCGATGAACAGGACCCCCGTTTCGACCGTAGCGCTCCAACACAAGTCCGTTTCGCCCGTTTTGTGGTACGCCACACCCCTCTCGATCAACAGGACCCCCGTTTCGACCGTAGGAGGTCCGTTTCTTCAGTTTTGCGGTACGCCTCACCCCACCCGATCAACAGGACCCCCGTTTCGACCATAGGAGGTCCATTTCCTTCGTTTTGCGGTATGGCAGACCCCTCCCGATGAACAGGATCCCGTTTCGATCATGGCCAGTCAAACACAAGGCCGTTTCCTCCGTTCTATGGTACGCCAGGCCTCGTTTCCATCGCCTATTCCATCCAAGCCCTCCCGATGAACACGACCATGCATTCCGTTCCGACCCAGCCGGTTGGCTCCCCATGAACACGACGATGACGCTGTTTCTCCGTTCCGACCCAGCCATGTACACGAGCCCTGGCCGTACGTATGCGCGAGTAGGCGTTCGAGACCCCGCCCGTATGTACACATACGTGGCCGTATTTTCTTTCTTGCACACTAGCCATTGTACATATGTGTACATGCTACGTGCACGCCTCTACTACGACACGTGCGCGCCTCTACATCGACCAGTATATATGTACATACACGTTCGCGGTCAGAATGGCAATGCTACGTACGCTTCGACCAGGTGGGTCCCGACTGTCAGGCACTTCGTTGCCTATGAAGATGTAGCTGGTGGGTTCCAGCAGTCAGGGGGCGAATCGTTTTTTTCGAACGCACTTCCTTGCGTGCAAAGATGTAGCTGGTGGGTCCCAGCAGTCAGGGGGAAATGTTTTTTTCGCGAAATATAGTGGCCCATCCGGTGGGTCCCAGCTGTCAGGTGGTGGAATCATTATTTTCCGCGTAATAAGGAGGCACTTCCTTGCTGCGGCCATGGACCCAGCGGTCAGCCTCTCCACATACAGTCCACGTCCGATGGAAGCCGTTCCTTGACCACGTTGACCATGCTGCGCCAAGAGCACCAGGGCGGTGGACGACGGCGAGGCCTAGGAAGGGGACGACGCGGAGCCAGGGAAGATGCGGCAGTGGATGCCCACGCGTAGAGGAGTATAAGGGTTCACTGGTTTGCTGCGGTGTGAGGCTGCCGTCGCCGTAGAATAACAGGGGGTGTGGGTGAGTAGAGGGATGGCCTAGACAGCGGTGGGAGTAGTAGGGGGCGGTGAGGTCTCCGCCGCATCGCAGCCGGCCACGGGAGGCAGGAGCATGAGGCACGACCGGTGCTGGTTTGGGAGGCTGGAGCAAGAAGATCAGAGGTTGAAGAAGCACTACGGCCGTTGGATGGACATCGTACGGTCACTAGAGCTAGAATCGTGCATATTGACTAAGTTGACAAAGCCCTCGTCCCTGTCAACTTAGTAGGCCCACAAGTCAGCCTGCCACTATACTGGGTCCCAGCTAACAGGGGGAGTATTCATTTTTTTGTGCGTAATAAGGAGGCACTTCCTTGCGTGCGAAGATATAGCTGGTGGGTCCAAGCTGTCAGCGGCGGTAACGTTTTTTTCTAGAAATACGGAGGCCCTTTCGGTGGGTCCCTGATGTCAGGTGGAGGAATCATTATTTTGCGCGTAATAAGGAGGCATTTCCTTGCGTGCGGCCGTGGACCCAGATGTCGACCTCTCCACGTACAGTCCACTTCAGATGCATGTCTGTCGTTGACCATGTTGACCAGGCCGCGCCGAGAGAACTAGGGCGGTGGACGACGGCGAGGCCTAGGAAGGGAACGACACGGAGGCAGGGAAGACTCGGCAGTTGTTTCCCACGCGGAGGGGAGTATGACTGTACGAGGGTTTACTGGTTTGTCTGCCGTCGCCGGAGAATAACAGCAGGTGTGAGTGAGTAGAGGGATGGCTAGGCCAGCGATGGGAATACGATGGGGCGGTGAGGCCTGCGCGGCAGCACATTCGGCCGCGGGGAGGAGGGAGCAGGCAGTCCCGCCGGCGCTTGCTTGAGCGGCTGCAGCAGGAAGAGCAGAGATTGAAGAAGCACGATGGCCGTTGGATGGACATCCAACAGTCACTACTTGTGCATCAACCTTTTTTTAGGAAAGTCTCAAATCTGTGGAAAACAGCATACAGCCCATCTGCCATTATTTCTAATAATTTACAGCCCATTTGCTAATTCTTAAGTTTTTTTAGGAGCCCATATTCTTTTTGTTAGCATTACAGCCCATATTGTGGCCACGGTTAAAAAATTATACGAAATTTTGCATATTTCGGTGCGGTCCGAACAGTTTTTAATCCCAGAATTTCGACTCACATTCAAACTGATTTTAAAAATAAATGTATATCAATATAAAATCCAACAAATTCTCCACGCATAAAATTAATGCAATTTAAAATCTCGAAATAAAAAAAAGATATTTGAAACTAATTGCCAGTTTGATGTGTTTTAAAAATGTACATCCCATTTCTCATTACTAATGGGCCATTTTCTCAGCCCGCCGAATGAAAGCTCTCCTCGTCTTGAAATATTTGCAGCCCAACAGGCCTGACAAAGCGACTTACTTAGCAAATCACAAAAAAACTAGGCTGTGGCCGTGGACCCAGCTGTCAGCCTCTCCATGTACAGTACTCTTCCGATGGAATGTCGTTGACCACATTGACATGCTGCACCAAGAGCACCAAGGCGGTGGACAACGGCGAGGCCAAGGAAGGGGACGACGCGGAGTCGGGGAAGATGCGGCAGTGGATGCCCACTGTAACGCCCCGGATTCGATGCGCCAGGTGTCCGCCAGTTATTCGCCGCTGTTGCAATATCATTTTCTTGCGTATTGCATTTTATCATGTCATCATGTGCATCTCATTTTGCATACGTGTTCGTCTCATGCATCCGAGCATTTTCCTCGTTGTCCGTTTTGCGATCCGGCACTCCTATGTGCTCCGGCGTCCCCCTTTTGTCTCCTGTTGTGAGCGGGTGTTAAACTTTCTCGGAATGGCCCGAGTCTTGCCAAGTGGCCTTGGTACACCACCGGTAGACCGCCTGTCAAGTTTCGTGCCATTTGGAGACCGTTTGATACTCCAACGGTTAACCGGGTAACCGTGAAGCCCCTTTTGTCTTGCAGCCCAACACCCCTCCAAAGTGGCCCAAAACCCATCCAAACCCCATCCATGCTCTCCGCCGTTTGATCACGATCGCGTGGCCGAAAACCGCTCCTCATTTGGACTCTCCTAGCTCCCAGAATCAATAAATATGCCCTCCCCGTCCAAATTCGCGGATGAATCTTCCCCTAACCCTAGCCCCGCTCCCTCTCGCCGCCGGACACATCCGGACCGGGCCGGACATGTCCGCCCGTCCCCGCGCTGCCACTCCCAGACTCTCCTAAGCCGCCACGTGGGCGCCGCCGCCTCCCGCGCCGCCGGCCCACCCGGGCCCGAGGCCGGCCCCCGCGGCTCGTCTCCCCATCGTCGCCGCC
>NC_041389.1:479094190-479175664 GCF_002162155.2 Triticum dicoccoides
CTAGCGCGCCCGCGCCCCGTGGCCGCCCGTCTCCGGCGCCCTCGGCGCCCTCCAGCTCCGGCGAGTCGCCGCCCCGTCTCCGGCCATCCTCAGTACCCGTGCCAAGATCTGGTTTTGAAGGTTGACCCCGAAATTCCTCGAGTCCCTGATTTTTTTGACATTTTGTGCCCATGTTCACCGTATCATAACTCTGCATCCGGTGCTCCATTTTGCGTGAATAATATATCAAATTGTTCTTCATGAGTTGCTCTACATTTCATTCCATTGTACCATGTTTGTTTGGATCCATCTTGATGCCCTAATATCTGTTGCAAGAGTGCTATATAATGTTGTCTGCTGTCTGTTAACAGAACATGCTCATTTGTCATTTTTGCATGTTTAATGTGTGCCTCCTATGAGCATGATCTCTACATGTGTTTTGAACTACATCATGCCTTATTTACAGGAGTGCCATCCATGTATTTTTTTGAGTCTTGTATGGAGTGCATCAAGCTTGTTAAGTAGGGTACTTGTTGTTACTGTTTTGCTAGGTTGAATCTGTTATTTCGTGATGCTATGTAAACCTGATGGTACAAGTCATTCTATGCATAATCTGAAGATGTTCACTAAGGATGTTTTATTACACATGTCTTGCTATATCCATCAATGCCCCTGGTTGCATTTATAGCTTGCCGTAACTTGTTGTAATCTTGCTCTCAATTTGCTAAATAATGTTGCTGTCAGCCTGTTAACATTAAGTTCAGTTTTGCCATGTGATTTGCTAGTGATCCATGCACCCTATGAACTTGATCTTGCCATTTTTAGCTTCATAAAGATGTATTCTTACTGTTGGTTACCTTTTCATGCCATGTATTTCTCTATGATAAGTGGTACAAGCTCACCAAAATGCCTACTTATCATTGTTCCTGCCATGTTTGAATCTGTCATATCATTTGCCATGTTTACATGGGTGCCATCATATCTTCTGATCCTTTTTGGCTCATGGTCAGTAAAGGACTTTTTTTCTATGCAATTAGTAGGTGCATGCCTTGACTTTTTTTGCCATGTCAAGTTTCTGAAACATGTTGTTTGATAGCTCTAAACATTGCAACCTGATGTTATTTCTGCAAAGTCTGAAACTGTTATTATTTGCAATCTTGCCATGTGTTTTTGAGCATGTTCTAGTGATTTCTGGAAATAGCTCAGTGTTCATGTTTTGTCATGCTTTACCTGTACATCATGTCCATGCCTTGTGATTTTATATTGTGGTACTGTAGCATGTTGTTTTGGTGTTTGCAATATGCCTAGTTGTTGTTTTGGACAGATTGTTGTTGTATCATGTTTGGAGTGTATGTGTTGAACCGTTGCTCCGTTTTGAGTGTGCTCTATATGAAACTTGCTTCGAATTGCATGTAGTTTCATATTATCATGTTGAATCTTTGTTTTGAGGTGTTTGCTTGATGTTTGTATGCATTTTGCATCAATGCCATGTTTAACTTGTTTTGCTCATATCTTCTAGGCCGTAGCTCCGAATTATATGAACTTTATATGTAACTTGACTAGAATCTCGTGTAGATCATCTTGGTGCATCTTAACTTGTTGTTTAACAACTTGAACATAAGGTCTATTCAGATCTGGACCAATTTCGAAATATGCATATGAGGACTTACCAGAATTGATATATGTTGTTTCCGGCCTCATTTAAACTTGCTTTGATATGTTGCTCTTGTATGCATCATCTCTTGCCATGAGTAGCTCCACGTAGCTTTGTCATGCATCATGCTTGTTGTGCATCATGTCATGTTTATGTGTGGTGTGTTTACCATGTTGTGTGCTTCTCTCGATAGTTTCCGTTTCGTTGCGATCGTGAGGATTCGTTCGTCTATGCTTGGTTCGTTTTCGTGGCTTCATCTTCTTCATGGACTCGTTCTTCTTCCTTGTGGGATTTCAGGCAAGATGACCGCTACCCTGGATCTCACTACTATCATTGCTATGCTAGTTGCTTCGTTCTTTCGCTATGCTGCGCTACCTATCACTTGTTTATCAAGCCTCCCAATTGCCATGACAGCCTCTAACCTTTTTCGCCCTTCCTAGCAAACCGTTGCTTGGCTATGTTACCGCTTTTGCTCAACCCCTCTTATAGCGTTGCTAGTTGCAGGTGAAGTTGAAGATTGCTCCATGGTGGACAGGATTTTGTTGGGATATCACAATATTTCTTATTTAATTAAAGCATCTATATACTTGGTAAAGGGTGGAAGACTCGGCCTTATGCCTGGTGTTTTGTTCCACTCTTGCCGCCCTAGTTTCCGTCATACAGGTGTTATGTTCCCGGATTTTGCGTTCCTTACGCGGTTGGGTGATTTATGGGACCCCCTTGACAGTTCGCTTTGAATAAAACTCCTCCAGCAAGGCCCAACCTTGGTTTTACCATTTGCCTCACCTAGCCCTTTTTCCCTTGGGTTTCCGGAGCCCGAGGGTCCTCTTTATTTTATCCCCCGCCCGGACCAGTGCTTGTCTAAGTGCTGGTCCAAACCGAGCGATGTCCGGTGACCCTAGGCAACCAGGGTCTATGCCAACCTGTCGTCTTGCTCATCCGGTGTGCCCTGAGAACGAGATATGTGCAGCTCCTATCGGGATTTGTCGGCACATCCGGGCGGCTTTGTTGTTCTTGTTTTACCATTGTCGAAATGTCTTGTAAACCAGGATTCCGAGTCTGATCGGGTCTTCCTGGGAGAAGGTATATCCTTCGTTGATCGCGAGAGCTTATCATGGGTTAAGTTGGGACACCCCTGTAGGGTATAAACTTTTGAAAGCCGTGCCCGCGGTTATGGGCAGATGGGAATTTGTTAATGTCTGGTTGTAGATAACTTGACACCAGATCCGAATTAAAATGCATCAACTGCGTGTGTAGCCGTGATGGTCTCTTTTCGGCAGAGTCCGAAAAGTGAACGCGTTTTTTGGGTTATGTTTGACGTAAGTAGGAGTTCAGGATCACTACTTGATCATTGCTAGCTTCATGACCGTTCCTTTGCTTCTCTTCTCGCTCTTATTTGCGTATGTTAGCCACCATATATGCTTAGTCGCTACTACAACCTCACCACTTTACCCCTTCCTTACCCTTTAAGCTTTGCTAGTCTTGATACCCATGGTAATGGGATTGCTGAGTCCTCGTGGCTCACAAATTACTACAACAACAGTTGCAGGTACAGGTTGTGCGATGATCTTGACGCGAGAGAGATGTTGCTTGTTTTGGAGTTCTTCTTCTGCTTCTTCTTCGATCAGGGGATAGGTTCCAGGTCGGCAGCCTGGGCTAGCAGGATGGATGTCGTTTGAGTTTCTGTTTGTGTTTCATCCATAGTCGGATGGTGCTCTTATGTAAGATGATGTTGTATTTGTGTGGCACTGTATGCCTCTTGTATGTATCCCCAACTATTATGTAATGTTGATGTAATGATAACCACCTTGCAAAAGTGTTTCAATATGCAGTTCTATCCTTGGTGGGACCTTCGAGTCTCTTTAGGATACTATCGCATATTGGGCGTGACAAGTTGGTATCAGAGCCTCGACCGACCCTAGGAGCCCCCTTTATCGATCGTGTAGTTTGGCCGTTGTCGAGTCTAGAAGAAAACTGATTTTGGAGTCTAGTTATATCAGAGAGTAGGAATTCTTTTTACTCCTCCGCCCTTTCGTCGCTCTGGTGAGGAATCTTGACGTAGGTGTTTTGAATTACTTCTCTTCCCCTTCAAACTTTCTTTAGGATCACGCAGTTGGTTTTTCGGTCGTTGGTTCTCTTCTCTTTTCATCCGATGCATTTCTCGTCAAGTTGACTCGACCCTCTTCATCTTTGCAAATTCAATCCTCAGTTTGCTCTCAACGAAGTTATTTCTCTATCCTCAATTGTTTTCTTTTCCCACCCACCCACCCCTTCTTCTTCTCGGAACCGGAGTCTGTAATCGAGTATCCATCCTACTCATGCGAAGTCTTTGATTTCTTTCCTCAATGATTTCAACCGGTGTCTTCTCCTCAAGTTATTCGTCATTTCTTTCTTCCAAGTTGCCTTTGTTTTCCCGCCCTCCCACCCTCTTCTTCCCGGAGCTTGAGTCTGTAACGACCATCAATTTCATTCGTGCAGAGCTTTTTCAGTCTTCCCTCAATTGTTTCAACTGGTGAATTCTCTTTTGTTTGACAGTCTTCATCTCTTTTCCGGTGCACTCAATTCAAGTTTTTCGGGTTAATCACATTCTTTTCCTTGGATTAAGTGTTTTCCCCGCTAGTTCGCCTCTCGCCAGTTCATCCTTCCGGAGTGTTCAAGACATCTCAGGAGATTCGTATGTGTTCGAATTAATTCGAGGTTACCACCTCATTCAAATAATTCTATTGTTCCGGTGCTTCATCTATCTGTTCAACATCCCTTTCCAAAGGTGTTTTTATCTTCAGTGGGCCCTAACCCACAGGTCTTTTCCCAGGATCTTACCTGACTCTTCTAATTTCCCGGAGCTATTCTCAAATTCTTTTCGGAGGTTGACCTAAGTATGAATTCCATCAGTCACATGCCTTTTCCAAGATTGTTTTCAAATTCTTTTCATTGTTGGCTCAACCTCTTTGCTTTTCATTCTCCCGAAGTATCTCAGTAATTTTGGTGGTGTTTCTCGTCGTCAGTTGAAGATTGAAGAAGAGTCTTTTTTTCCTATAAATCTTGCTTGTTCTCCCGAAGATTCATGGTTCTAGCTTCTTTTTAGCCTCTCGAATTATTCCATTTGTCAGATATTCTTTTTCTTACCCATCCGGAGTATTTCAGGAGTTGATTTCTTTTTCGTTTCACCGGAGGCCATCAGTCCAGTTACCGTTCTCTATTTATCCCGGTGCTTCATTCAAGTGTTCTTTAATTAGCTCATGATCTCTTTGTTCTTTTGCATCTAAATCCCCTCAGGCATTTTTGATCGTCTACTTCTTCCCGGTGATTCATTCTCTTTCGTCAGTCATTTTTGAATTCTTATGGTGGTTCGTTCAATATTCTTTTTCTTTGATTATCATATTAATTCATTTGTTCTTTCCAATCCCACCGGTGGTTCATGAAGACTTTCTCAAGTTTTGAGCTATACCCCCCTTAATCCTTTTCAACAAGAATAAGTTGCATGCCAAATCCGCTCGTCACCCATTAAATTGGATGAGGATAAGAATAACGTAATTCTTATTCTTATTTCATCATCGTCTAGTAATCCCTTCCTTTGGAGTTTGTTCTTGATGAATAAATTCTAGTTCCAAGTGTTTTCATCTTTTCTTTTCCGGAGTTCAAATTTCCTCAGCCATTTCGTTGGAACCTCCATCTAAATCATCGCAAGGCTCATCTTATTCTTTCATCCTTCATTCTATCTCATCATCCTTTTGTCACCGGAGTTCTTCATGGTGGTTCTTCATGATTTATTTCATTCTTCAGAGTTCATCAAGATTTTGTGGGAGGAGCGCAAGTATCTTCTCTTCTTGCGTCTCGAAGTGCAATTAATTCTCCGTATTCTTTTGAAGTGGAGTTTTGCATTTCTTCGTTCTTCTCAGCTATCCGATCATTTCCGTTTGTGGCCGGCTATCACCTTATGATTTTGAGATGTTATCCATAAGTCCACGACAAGCTTATTCTTTGCATTGTTGATTTTCTCAACAACTCCGTTCAATCCCTCCTTTTAAGGATGCTCTCTATTTCATTTTTGGCAGAAGTTGTCATCTTCTTCCCCGTTCTTCTCGTTCCACTCTTTCAAGTCTTTCGGAGGTTTTGTGTTGTTCCTCTCGTCAAGTATCATTCCATCTTCTCAAGTTCATGTTTTATTCTTTCCTTGTTCAGCCGGAGTGTTGTGTTAATTCTTCCATTCTTATTCCTTTCCTATCTTGTTCTAACCGGAGTGCTTTTAGAGTCTGTCTTATTACATGAGCTTTGATCCTCATCATTCTTGTCGTTCCTCTCTTCTTCTCGAGTGCTCTCGATTCTTTGTTCTTCTCTCTTAAGCTCTTGTTTCACCTCATCTTTTTTCCCTTCCGTCTCGGTCCTAAGATCTCGGGACGAGATCTCTTGTTAGTGGAGGAGTGTTGTAACGCCCCAGATTCGATGTGCCAGGTGTCCGCCAGTTATTCGCCGCTGTTGCCATGTCATTTTCTTGTGTGTTGCATTTTATCATGTCATCATGTGCATCTCATTTTGCATACGTGTTCGTCTCATGCATCCGAGCATTTTCCCCGTTGTCCGTTTTGCGATCCGGCACTCCTATGTGCTCCGGCATCCCCCTTTTGTCTCCTATTGTGAGCGGGTGTTAAACTTTCTCGGAATGGCCCAAGTCTTGCCAAGTGGCCTTGGTACACCACCGGTAGACCGCCTGTCGAGTTTCGTGCCATTTGGAGACCGTTTGATACTCCAACGGTTAACCGGGTAACCGCAAAGCCCCTTTTGTCTTGCAGCCCAACACCCCTCCAAAGTGGCCCAAAACCCATCCAAACCCCTCCATGCTCTCCGCCGTTCGATCACGATCGCGTGGCCAAAAACCGCTCCTCATTTGGACTCTCCTAGCTCCCAGAATCTATAAATATGCCCTCCCCGTCCAAATTCACGGATAAATCCTCCCCTAACCCTAGCCCCGCTCCCTCTCCGCCGCCGGACACATCCGGACCGGGCCGGACATGTCCGTCCGTCCCCGCTCCGCCGCTCCCAGCCTCTCCCGAGCCGCCACGTGGGCGCCGCCGGCCCGCCCGGGCCCGAGGCCGGCCCCCGCGGCCCGTCTCCCCATCGCCGCCGCCCTAGCGCGCCCGCGCCCCGCGGCCGCCCGTCTCCGGTGCCCTCCACGGCCTCCAGCTCCGGCGAGCCGCAGCCCCGTCTCCGGCCATCCTCGGTTCCCGTGCCCAGATCTGGTTTTGAAGGTTGACCCCGAAGTTCCTCCAAGTCCCTGATTTTTTTGACATTTTGTGCCCATGTTCATCGCATCATAACGCTGCATCCGCTGCTTCGTTCTACGTGAGTAATATATCAAAATGTTCGTCATGAGCTGCTCTACATTTCATTCCATTGTGCCATGTTTGTTTGGATCCATCTTGATGCCCTAATATCTGTTGCAAGAGTGCTATATAATGTTGTCTGCTGTCTGTTAACAGAACATGCTCATTTGTCATTTTTGCATGTTTAATGTGTGCCTCCTATGAGCATGAGCTCTACATGTGTTTTGAACTACATCATGCCTTCTTTACAGGAGTGCCATCCATGTATTTTTGTGAGTATTGTACTGAGTGCATCAAGTTTGTTAAGTAGGGTACTTGCTGTTACTGTTTTGCTAGGCTGAATCTGTTATTTCGTGATGCTATGTAAACCTGCTGCTACAAGTCATTCTATGCATAATCTGGAGATTTCACTAAGGATGTTTTGTTATAAATGTCTTGCCCTATCCATCCATGCCCCTGGTTGCATTTATAGCTTGTCGTAACTTATTGTAATCTTGCTCTCAATTTGCTAAATAATGTTGCCATCAGTCTGTGAACAGTAAGTTCAGTTTTGCCATGTGATTTGCTAGTGATCCATGCACCCTATGAACTTGCTCTTGCCATCTTTAGCTTCATAAACATGTATTCTTACTGTTGGTTACCTTTTCATGCCATGTATTGCTCTGTGGTGAGTGGTACAAGCTCATCAACATGCCTACTTATCATTGTTCCTGCCATGTTTGAATCTGTCTTATCATTTGACATGTTTACATGGGTGCCATCATATCTGCTGATCCTTTTTGGCTCATGTGCAGTAAAGGAATTTTTTTCTATGCAATTAGTAGGTTCATGCCTTGACTTTTTTTGCCATGTCAAGTTTCTGAAACATGTTGTTTGATAGCTCTAAACATTGCAACCTGATGTTATTTCTGCAAAGTCTGAAACTGTTATTATTTGCAATCTTGCCATGTGTTTTTGAGCATGTTCTAGTGATTTCTGGAGATAGCTCAGTGTTCATGTTTTGTCATGCTTTACCTGTACATCATGTCCATGCCTTGTGTTTTTATATTGTGTTACTGTAGCATGTTGTTTTGGTGTTTGCAATATGCCTAGTTGCTATTTTGGACAGATTGTTGTTGTATCATGTTTGGAGTGTATGTGTTGAACCGTTGCTCCTTTTTGAGTGTGCTCTATATGAAACTTGCTTTGAATTGCATGTAGTTTCATATTATCATGTTGAATCTTTGTTTTGAGGTGTTTGCTTGATGTTTGTATGCATTTTGCATCAATGTCATGTTTAACTTGTTTTGCTCATATCTTCTAGGCCGTAGCTCCGAATTATATGAACTTTATATGTAACTTGACTAGAATCTCGTGTAGATCATCTTGGTGCATCTTAACTTGCTGTTTAACAACTTGAACATAAGGTTTATTCAGATCTGGACCAATTTCGAAATATGCATGACGACTTACCGGAATTGCTATATGTTGTTTCCGGCCTCATTTAAACTTGCTTTGATATGTTGCTCTTGTATGCATCATCTCTTGCCATGAGTAGCTCCATGTAGCTTTGTCATGCATCATGCTTGTTGTGCATCATGTCATGTTTATGTGTGGTGTGTTTACCATGTTGTGTGCTTCTCTCTATAGTTTCTGTTTCATTGCAACCGTGAGGATTCGTTCGTCTACGCTTGGTTCGTCTTCGTGGCTTCATCTTCTTCATGGACTCGTTCTTCTTCCTTGCGGGATTTCAGGCAAGATGACCGCTACCCTGGATCTCACTACTATCATTGCTATGCTAGTTGCTTCATTATTTCGCTATGCTGCGCTACCTATCACTTGTTTATCAAGCCTCCCAATTGCCATGACAGCCTCTAACCTTTTTCGCATTCCTAGCAAACCGTTGCTTCGCTATGTTACTGCTTTTGCTCAGCCCCTCTTATAGCGTTGCTAGTTGCAGGTTAAGTTGAAGATTGCTCCATGGTGGACAGGATTTTGTTGGGATATCACAATATCTCTTATTTAATTAATGCATCTATATAATTGGTAAAGGGTGGAAGACTCAGCCTTATGCCTGGTGTTTTGTTCCACTCTTGCCGCCCTAGTTTCCGTCATAACACTGTTATGTTCCCGGATTTTGCGTTCCTTGCCCGGTTGGGTGATTTATGGGACCCCCTTGACAGTTCGCTTTGAATAAAACTCCTCGAGCAAGGCCCAATCTTGGTTTTACCATTTGTCTCACCTAGCCCTTTTTCCCTTGGGTTTCCAGAGCCCGAGGGTCCTCTTTATTTTAGCCCCCCCGGACCAGTGCTTGTCTAAGTGCTGGTCCAAACCGAGCGATGTCCGGCGCCCCCTGGGCAACCAGGGTCTATGCCAACCCGTCGTCTTGCTCATCTGGTGTGCCCTGAGAACGAGATATGTGCAGCTCCTATCGGGATTTGTCGGCACATTCGGGCGGCTTTGTTGGTCTTGTTTTACCATTGTCGAAATGTCTTGTAAACCGGGATTCCGAGTCCGATCGGGTCTTCCTGGGAGAAGGTATATCCTTCATTGATCGCGAGAGCTTATCATGGGCTAAGTTGGGACACCCTTGTAGGTCCGGAAAGTGAACACGGTTTTTGGGTTATGTTTGACGTAAGTAGGAGTTCAGGATCAGTTCTTGATCATTGCTAGCTTCATGACCGTTCCTTTGCTTCTCTTCTCGCTCTTATTTGCGTATGTTAGCCACCATATATGCTTAGTCGCTACTGCAACCTCACCACTTTACCCCTTCCTTACCCTTTAAGCTTTGCTAGTCTTGATACCCATGGTAATGGGATTGCTGAGTCCTCGTGGCTCACAAATTACTACAACAACAGTTGCAGGTATAGGTTGTGCGATGATCTTGACGCGAGAGAGATGTTGCTTGTTTTGGAGTTCTTCTTCTGCTTCTTCTTCGATCAGGGGATAGGTTCCAGGTCGGTAGCCTAGGCTAGCAGGGTGGATGTCATTTGAGTTTCTGTTTGTGTTTCATCCGTAGTCGGATGGTGCTCTTATGTAAGATGATGTTGTATTCGTGTGGCATTGTATGCCTCTTGTATGTATCCCCATCTATTACGTAATGTTGATGTAATGATATCCACCTTGCAAAAGCGTTTCAATATGCGGTTCTATCCTTGGTGGGGCCTTCGATTCTCTTTAGGATAGTATCGTATATTGGGCGTGACACCCACGCAGAGAGGAGTACGAGGGTTCACTGGTTCGGCTGCGATGTGAGGCTGCCGTCACCGCAGGGCCTGGCTAGCGGTGGGAGTAGTAGGGGCGATGAGGCCTCAACGACAGCACAGCCGTCCACTGGAGGCAGGAGCAGACGGTCTCCCCGCCGCTGGTTTGGGTGGCTGGTGCAAGAAGAGCGGCGATTGAAGAAGCAGCAGGACCGTTCGATTCAAATACAACAGTTACTGCTGCTAGAATCGTTTTTTGACTAAGTTGACAAGCCCTGCGTACGCGTCAACTTAGTAGGCCCAGAGGTCAGCCTCCCAACCGGTGTGCCCCAGATGTCAGTGGGAGGAATCATTTTTTTTGCGTAATAAGGAGGCAGTTGATTGCGTGCGGCCAGGCCAGCGGAGGGAGTAGGGTGGGCCGGGGAAGCCTGCGCGGCATCACAGTGGGCCACAAGAGGAGGGAGCAGGCAGTCCCACCGGTGCTAGTTTAGGCGGCTGGAGCAGGAAGATCAGAGATTGAAGAAGCACGTCGGCCGTTGGATGGACACCCAACAGTCACTGCTGCTAGAATCGTGTGTTCACTGACAAAGCCTTGCGTAAACAAGTCAACCTCGAAATATGTGGCATGTACATCCCATTTGCTATTATTTTTATAATTTTTACTCATTTTCTAATTCATATGGAATTTATTGCAGCCCGTTTTCCGTTTTTAGAATTGCTGGCCATTTTCTGGTCAGTACGAGGGTCAAAAAATTAACTAAATATGTGGGAAATTTTAAAAATTCGCAATTTTTTGCCGGGGAACGAAATATTCTTAATCCAAAAATTAATAGCCATACTAAAACAAATTTAAAAATAAATTAGTACTATGTCATGTTAAATCCAATGAAATACGTATAAGATATCAGTGAAGAACAAAAACAAAAAAAGAAACTAATATCCCATTTGCTATAATTTTTTTGAAATTTTCAACCCCTTTTGATATTACTTTTAACAGACATTGACCATACTCTTTGGTCAGGCCGGAATGCATCCCTCCTCGTCTTGAAAGATTTGCAGCCCAGTAATTCGGAGAAAACAAATAGGCCTGGCTTGGGTATTCTTCAAAAAGAAATATTGGGCTACCTATTTTCCCAAAGAACTGGTGCATGAGCATTTAGCTTTATTTATTTATTTACTTATTTATGTTTAGGGGACCATGAGCATGTACCTGGGTCAGATTCATGTGAGAGCCTCCCTTCCAATTAATTATGGGATTCTCTATTGGGCCTTCATCAGTGGGCTGCATGTTATCAACAAGTGGAAAATGTGTTCCGTACGAAAAATAGTATGAGCTACATACGGTACGGGGCACTAAAGGATCGAACCGTGCAACGACTTACGAAACATTGTGTTTGTCGTTCTAACAACACATTTATTCAACCAACAGACGAAATATACTATTGATTGTACATTGAAAACAGCAGCAGCAGCAACCAGGGCTGGGGGTGCAACAGAAGCAGTAAGCAGGCCAGAAGAGTGAAGACGCAGCTCTCTCTTCCAAACCAAACATCATCCATCATTACAAAAGGGCTACCAAAAAAGAACAAGTGTATGCATCAAACTAAATAAAGATCCTACTACACCAAGTGTACGCATCTAACTAACTGGCTCAGTTAGATGTTACTATTTATTAAGCTGTGGAGATTGGCCGACGGCTTGAACCAGATGGGTGCCTGACGGGGGAAACTCCAGCCAGCAGGTCGAAGTTTGATACTTGCGACCCTCTCTCCTACTTTGGGTTGCAGAGCGTGGCGACACATATCAGGGTATGGTGCATGCAGAGACGCATGGTATGCTGTGTACACACAATTTTGCCTGATGAACGAAACCGCGCTGCCATCATGATCCTTGCCGTCGGTTATCTCCTGGTTAATCAGATAATTCAGTCCGACAAACAGAGAGCGTGTACCAAGGCTACTTACCAGCCTCCAGTAAAAAATTCCTGAAGGCCCAGAGAAGCTGGGATCCTGCTCAAAGACCTTGCAGTGACTGTGATTGTATTCCACGAAACAACACGTCCGGTACGTGTGAACGATCATCAATCTTTCGCCGTCGTCTGATTGAGCCAGGAACCACGTGCAACTGCCATGTCGCTTTTCTTTGAAAGGTTCTAGGATTAGGAAGGGTAGGGACACCAGGCGGCCTACAACATCATATCAAGTTGGAGTCAAATAAAAAAGGGCTCTTGATTTAGTCAATCTTAAGAACAACATGTTATGAGCATGAATATTTTTTCAGTAAATGTTGACAGTAATATAAGCAAGCCATCATGATATCATAGGAAAGTAACATACTGCTGTAACAGCCGTTTGTAGTGATGACTGGAGTAGGCCAGCAATACATCCAACCATAGAAGGAGTCGACAGCGTAAATGAAGCCCTTGTGTTCAATGGCATCAGAGAACCATGGAGGATGTATGATCCTGCGATGGACGTGCAGATTTATCCACTTACCGCAATGACCTGTCAGATAGGCGAGACCGCGGTTGAAGAATGCAATTAGCCTGAAGTCTTTATAATTCGCAGATCTTGTGGGCACTTGGCAGATTACAACCTTGAGAAAATCAAACTTGGTATCATGTTGGCTACTGTAAGATTCCGAGTATTCTGGGCCACGGTGCCAAAGTAGTGCGGTGTTAATCGAAGGAAGGGGGATCAATCGTCGGGTGTAGACCTCCACGAGCATCCAGCTACTGCGACCGTCGACGAGCACCATCCAAGACGTGTTCATGCCGATCCAGTACATACCGTTAATGTAGTTGAGGCTGACGGGGATCGGATCGCAGTCAAGGGGATTGATGCTCGCCACCCTACGATCGTTATGCTCCGTGACACGCCGTTTCTGAAGATCAGGCGGCACCAGCAAGCAAGGAGCTGGCTTAAAAAGCTCCGGCCTGAGGGCTTTGAGTAAACGGTACAGCCCCGACGAGCACGTGGCGAGCGGCATGGTACTGAGATTGTCCACACGCAAAACAATGAGCTTGATTACCTCTACAGGAGAGAACTCTAGCCACTCTTTCGGCGGACGCTGCTCGGTTCTGCCATTATTAGTGCTTGGTTTTTGGACAAGGGGGGAGGCGCCTTAGCGGGGGTGGAAGATTATGTGCGGACAAAGATGGAGAAGCGAATATGTGTTGCGGGAAGTGGACAGGTGATGATGACTACAACATGCTGCTTGACTTACGAGACACATAACAGCAGCGTAGGGTCATATCGATGCCAGACAACTTGCTTGAGTGATCACAGTACTGGTACTCCCTAAAGTACTATGCCCTAACTTGCTTGAGTAGAGTAGTAGAGTAGGACTCTGCTCTACTACTAGCACCGGAGGAGTAGTATATTCTAATCTAGAACAGTTACAAACTTCAATGCCCGAGCGTGGAACGACTATGAACCATGCTCAAAGACTGTGTCTACGTGGTGTTTGGACTTATATGCAAAAAAATAGCAAGATGCCCGTGCATTGCACGGCACACCATCATCACCAACTCGGTTTTTTCTCTACTCCTACTCCTATAAAAGACTCAGTTGGTGATGATGGAGGCGAGGAGGCGTGTTCAGCCGGGCGTGCAGCGGACGGCGCAACACTATTTGATTTGTTATAAAAAACAAAGAAGAGTAGTAGAGATAGAGACTTAGGGCCTATTTGGTTTGCAGCCTAAGGTTGCCATCACATCCCTCCATCTTTTTTGCATTTCATCTCTCTGCATTTACTTTCTCCAGTTCATCTCGCACACTCGATCCCTAGCACCTACTCCTAGGGCCAGTTCTTTTGGCGGCTTCCCTAGCTTTTCCCATAAGACTATTCATAGTGGAGAGTAACAATAAGGCGCCTCACTCATTTATTTGGGCTTCTAAACTACTACTCCGTCCTGGTTTATTCCTCACCATTGTAATTTGTGCTAAATTTTGACCAAAGATTTAACTCATAAAATGTTACTCCCTCCGTCTAGATGTGTAAGTCATCTTACGAAAGCTAAATAATCCCAAAACACTTAGGCGCCGTGCATTAACTTCTACCTCGTTTCTTGTTTCTTGACATATCAACCAATAAGAGATAAAGAGTGTGCATGCTTTTAATGACTTGAGATATCAAACACGACATGCAGTGGTTAGTTAATTGCATGCAATACTATTAATTAGCAAATAAACATTAAGTTTCCCGTTTTCTCCTCCTCCTTGGTCACGGTGCACAACCTAAGATGACTTACTCACCTAGACGGATGGAGTAGTGCATGTGACATGCACTAACATTTCATTAGTTAAATTTATGATCAAAGTTTGACACATATTACAATGGGGACCAATAAACCAGGACGGAGGTAGTAGTTATGGGATTACTAATCTAGAAGCCTAAAAGAACTGGCCCCTGGTACTCCTACTAGTAGTAGTATTCAAGTTGGAATTCCAATTGCATGGCACAACTTGTTAGGCAAAAAATTGGATACAGGGTGTAGGAAGCGGTTTGGGAATTTGCATGCCTTTCCAACCAGTGAGATACTCCGTACAAAGTACGACAGAGAAATAACCACAGAGAAGGAAGCTAAAAGTAAACAATCAAACGAGCATTTTTGTATTTTTTTTGCATTTAATCGTTTCACAAGATTGACTAGTGTTGTTTTTCTACTTTTACAAAAACCGCATCATAATGTTAAAACGTGCATTAGCATGTAGATAAGTAATAGTAGTACTCCCTCCGTCTAGGTGTATAAGTCTTCCCTCCTTCTTGGTCACAGTGCACAACCAAAGATGACTTATTGACCTGGACGGAGGGAGTAGCGCAGTCTACAAGCATATATCGAGAGAGACGTGTAGTGCGATAGTATATAGTAAAGTTTGTGCTATATGCACGTACTTGCAAAATGCGTACAAATACACAAGGTTTCCAAACTTTCCCTTTTACATACTTAATTAAGGAAGCTAAAAATTCCTGAATGTTCGGGATTTATCATTTGCGTCCCAAAACTAATGAGATCGCCTTATGAAACAAAAATACTCCTTCTAAAAGCCACGATGCTCGCAGGAGCGCTTGCGGCGTGCCACGAGTGCCCTGGTACGCGGCCGTTTCCCAGCGCGCCGACACAACGCCTCTTCCTCAGCCTCACAACTCACGAGGTGCTGATTGGCGGCTTGCCGATGGGCGAGCGCAATCTCACCGGTGTGGTGATCCGGCGCCAACAGGTACTCCTCCTCGCTGGAAGCATGCACCCGGTCCACGTACCGCCAAGCGTAGATGAGGCGCTTGGGCCCGACTGCATTCAGGGCGTCGGCACGAGCGTCCTCCACCACCCTCATGGCCCTCGCACGAGCCTTCTGCCAAAGAGCCAATTGCCTGACTCTCTCAGACGCGACATAGGCCTCCCAGGCAGCTTGTTCTGCGGTGCGCTTCTCTTCCTCGGCCTTCTTCTCCGCCTCTATTTTGGCGCGCTCTGCTAGAGGCAAAGCCTCCCACAAGGCGACATCCATTTCTTTCCAAATCTCCTCAAGGCTGGGGGGCTCGGCGGGTGGGGCGGCGTTCTCCTCGTAGCGGGGAGCCGACGCGTCCTCCGACACGTGTGCTGGCGAGATTGGGAACACCGACGCGTCCACCTCAACTCGTCGCAGTGAGGAGCGGAACGCCGCCGCGTCCTCCTGACTAGTGGCGGCGAGGAATGGAAGGCGACGCGGCGCGGCGCCGCGAGGAGCGGAACACCGACGCGTCCTCCTCGACTAGTGGCGGCGAGGAACGGAATGGCGACGCGTCGCCTAGCGGCGAGGAGTGGAACACCGATGCGTCCTCCTCGACTAGTGGCGGCGAAGAACGGAACGGCGATGCGTGACCATCCGCGCGGTGCAGCGAGGGGCTCCTAGGGCTTGGGAGGGGCGATGCCATGGTGGTCGACGTGAGAGGGAGGGGGATGAGATAGCGATGTCGTGGGAGGCGCAGTATTTATAGCGAGCAATGGCACACCTACGTAAGATATGGACTGAGCTTCACTGACTTAATGGTAGGTCCAGTTGCATCACTGACATGTGGGCCAGACCCGTGTTGGGCCCATATGTTAGTGACCCAATGCACCTCCAGTTAAGTAACAACTACGTGGGCATATCTGTTGGAGTAAATTACGGGGGAGGGAAGGGTGGAAATATTGCTGGTCACAATGAATTGGACGAGCGTGGGGGGAGGAGAGTCATGCATGCAGATTTTTTCACACGGGGTGGAGTGGTGGGACCGCCGGAGGGAGAAGGAGAGTTTGGCGGGCATATTGTTTCCACACATGGAGAGGAAAAGATTTGGAGACGAACGGGCTTCCTGCAGGTATGGGGAACAGTGCATAATAAGTCATCTTGCATGCCGGGCTAGGTATAGTCTCAAGTCATTAAAAACATACACGCCCCACATGTGTTCATATTTCAAGGTGCACTAAATTATTGCATGCGATGATTAAGGCTGGCCATAATGGTAGTATCTTAGCTGGTATCATGCACATGGGAATAGCAAACATGCTGATGTGGCAAAGAATTAAAGAAGAGAGGGGGGGTTAGAGTAACTAGTGTTCATGCATGCATAGGTGAACACATTTTTTTTGAAGAACGACAGCATTAGTTGAGTAATTTTGCAGACTTCAAAAACTATTCCACCGCCTCTACTATCTTGCTAAGAGTAGGTGAAATTTTTGAATCGAGCCCTTTAAACTAGAAGGGAGGTAGTAGTACTCTAATAGCTAACCTTGTTGTGATGAAAAGATAGGACATGGCACGCACCTGGACGGAGGAACTAGTCTGCATTGTGCATTTAAGTTTTGTCTGAAGTCAATGTACCTCTACTTTCACCGGGCTTATAGAAAAATGTACTATCAACATTCACAATGTCAAATCAATATTTTTACACTCATTATAAAACGTAGTTCTTATACTCATTATAATCAGTATTATAGATATTGATATTTTTAGTATAAATTTGGTCGTGGGATTTCATTGATGCCTGTCAAAGCGTGGAGGAAGCGGAGCTTAGGGCTTGCATTGCCGGTCTCTACATATGTATTTATCTTCATAGTCCTGTAATTTTAGAGACTGATTGCGCTTTTGTGGTAGCGTCTCTTGCATCGGGGGACTATGACAGGTCTGCTATGCGTGACCTGAAGATGAAAGCGTTGAGCATCTCGAAGTTGATCAACAATCTTCAATTGTCAAAGATTAGCTGTTCGGCCAATAAGGTGGCACACTTACTCGCTAAGTATAGCTTTGACAATAGATTAGATGGTATTCTTGTAAATAACGTACCGCCCTGTGTGGTGAATATTGTATCGAATGAGTGTACTGGTGTGGCTGGTTAATTAATATAAGGTGGTGTTAAAAAAAGTATAAATTTGGTCAAACACTTTGCAAACGGTTGACGGGAGTAAAAAGGACCAGAGGGAGTATCATGCATGCGGAGTAGGCAAAAAAAATTGCTCATTTATAGCCGGTCGAAGTCTCAAAGGGCGCGACCGTGCGAGGGAGGCGAAGGTCGTGGGAGGCGCGACAGTTGACGGAATTAAGTGAAGTTACATCCACGCGCCGGCATGGCGTGCGAACAGGCAGAAGCTATACCGCCAGGCCTATGATATGGGTCTAGTAGACATGACATCTAGTGGGTCCCGCATAGTTCTCGAGAACTCTTTGGGGGCTTGCAGCCGTTTATCCACCGGGCAAGCCAGCAACCCCACGCCGTTCGCACGCCCTACTCGTCCCTGTCTTCTACCTTACAACAGTTCGCTCCCAGTCGTCCCGTCCTTTCACATTAGTTCGCTCCCAGTTTTTTTTGCGGGGTACAACAGTTCAACTTCTCCTAACCCTCCTCCAAAATCCATGGCCTCCCAAATCTCCATGGTCGCCGTTGAGTACCAGGTTAGAGACATCACCGGCGATCAGTTCATCGTCATCTACACACATGGATCCGCAAAGGTGAAAGCATGGCTTGCTCGCTTCCTACGCATGTTCAACAGTTCAACGGATGAGTGGGTGGCTGGGCTAGATGTTGAGTACACCACAGTCCTGGGACAAGAGAAGGATCTAAAGGACGAAGAGAGGAAGAAGCCCGCCGTGATCCAGGTTTGCATACATAACATTTGCTTGGTCTACCACATATGCCATGCCGACGTTGAGTGCAAGGATTTTAAGAACTTCCTCAAGGACAAAAGAGTGAAATTCGTTACTGTAGGCTTTAAGAACGACAGGGATGTCCTGCGTCGGATAGGTCTCGTTGTAGGCCAGCCCTTTGATCTCCAGAAGGCAAGCCTGGTGTCCTCCTCTCAACCTTCAATGCTGACCCTGGCAGCAGTCATGATTGATCCTTCGTACGCTTAACTGAAGAAACCTCATCACGAGTTTCATCATGCATGGGAATCGAAGACATTAGATGAAGACCACATCCTGTACGTAGCAATGGATGCCTACCTTTGTTTAAATATCTACAAGGGTTGGATGAAGAAGCAGAGCCCAGTGTCCAGTTCAAGCAAAGAAGCATTGGCGAAGAGGAAGAGGAAGAGCGACGAGGACGAAGTCGAGGACGTGGACTCGGACTCCGAGTAGGTGGCAGTGTCGTCGCTCATCCTGGTTCTACTGCAGTGTCAAGCGGACTAGTTTCTTAGTTTATTTTCAAGGGTGTGTTGTGCTGAGGCCCCAGTAGAACTATGTTTATGTTCTTTCTCGTTATTTGAACTCTTTAGTACGTACAGTAGTACTAGTACTATGTCTTACTACTGTTCTTCTTGCAGTTGGTACTACTGCTCGTATCTTCGTGTTCCTACTTTACTTAATACGTTCATACTAGTAGTATAATTTGGGTCAGTTGATTTGTGAAAGAAGTTCGACGGAGCGAAGGAAGAAGACGCTAGAAGAGGTGGAAGAAGCCCTTCTAGCCATCCATGTTGCATCAAACGGCTCACATGAGTCAACTGGCCCAAATTGCTCCTTCAGATTGCAGGATCCATGTGGCATTCAAGGTCTCGAAGGTAGATTCTGCGTCTGCACCCAGTTTGCGGGCTCGATGCGCGCGCGACTAGCTTCCGCCATGATAGCCACCATGCGCGCCTCCTCCGCGCGGGCGGAGACGACAATGACACGCTAGTTCCTCCTCGCCGGCGTGCTGGAGCACGCGCTCGTCCTCCTCTTCGTATGCTACATGCATAGACGCGGCTCCACCAGCTGCTCGCGTGCTTGGCAGCGTGGCGGCATCGCGAGGAGGGACTGTAGACAACGTGAGCGGGCGAGCCTTCGGCTTCATGGCACAGGGATGGCGGCGACACGGCGGTGATGGGCAAGAAATTGTTGGTCGGAGCAGGCGGGCGCCGGCATGCACAACGGCGGCAGCGGCATATTGACGAGTGCATGTGTGGGAGCTTACTTTAGTTTTATATAAGGTTGGTCAAACTTAAAAGAAAACCATACTAGTACACGTAAACATTAGACTTAGGCAGCGCTTTTATTAGTTAGTACCACAGCCACGATACGGAATCCTGTGCAAGCGCGTGAACCGCGGCCGCGCAGTCGATCGAATAGTGCGTCACCGTGTCACGCTCGAAGGACATCCACCGAACCTTTTTGTGTGTGTGTGAAAACAGTCCTCGAATATTACTCAACTTTTTTCCCTGGGAAAGTTCTTGACGCTGCAATATTCCATATATTTGAATTTAGCTCCAGATCGTGTTTATTTGGATTTGGACGTTTTAGGTGCGCCCTAGTTTTTTTTAATACTAATTTTGTGTGTGTGACTGAGAGAGAACGTGTGTATGTGTCCATATGTGTGTTGTGGCGGAAGGGCAATGTGGAGATGGTGTGTGTGTGATACAGACATAGAGAGGTGTGAATGTTCAAATGATCATGCATGAGTGAGATATAGACAGATGCTCATACGTTGTGTATACATGAGAGAACGGTCTTCTTGTTTACTTGTGTGTGTGTGTGTGCGTGCGTGTGTGTGTGTTTGTGTGTGTATGTGTGAGAGAGAGAGACAGAGAGAGAGAGGAGCATCCGTAACACAACAACCATCTCTCTCGATTCGTCCATCCCTCGCACGATCGCATGTAACACATGCATCAACGCGCACATTTTGACACCATCACCCGGCCCTGCCCACCTCAAGGCACGCACAATCTCTTTGTGAATACCCATTTCTCTCTTTAGGTTTGTTTTCTCTCAATATCTGACACACACACTCACAGAGAGAGAGAGAGACACACACACACACGCAGCACAGCACACACACACCCTCCCCCGAGCACACAATTCATCCCCATCCAAGGTTATACGGCGACCACTCTCGCTTGTGCTTCTTTGCATCCCAACATGCAAAACACCTCAATATTCAAAGAGGGCATCGAGAAGATCGAAGACGGAGACCACACCGCGCTAGAGAATGCGGGGTCATTTGGAAGCAGGGTGATGTGACGACGGCTGACTGACTCCTCCCCCCACCCTCTCTCTCTCTCTTGCACAAAATTACCAATCCCTCTCTCCCCCGCACAAAATTGTCAATCCCTCAACCCACGAGATCCTTCCCCTCTCGTCCATGTTTTTCCAGCTCTCTCATCAAACATGTTGTCTCTTCTCCTTCCACGTATACAGAATCCGGATGCACACGCATCTCACGTATACTACATGTCTCCATCTTTCTCATAGACCTAACTTCTTCCTCTCTCTTTATCTCTCTATATCTCTCTCTATCTCATTAGGTTTGTCTCCTACTCTCTCGTCCACATACATACAATCTTTCCTGCCCTATCTGCTCCATCTTCAAAAGCTCTCTCTACACGTTTCATTCACACATTGGGATATGTCAAAATGTTGCTTCTATAATGGCTGATGTAGAGTTATGGTTGTTTTTGTTGCATCCTACAAAGTAATAACTATGAAATGCATTTAGATTCTCATTTGATTGGGATTATGTGAGTTTGAGCATGTTGTGAAATACTATAGACCTTGTATACATCTTGGGATTCGACAATGATTGTAACTATTGAATTGTATAGACCATTACATTCATAGTCAATAGCCTAATATATTTATTTCACAATTTCAACAAATGATTAGTTCACTACAAACTAAGAAAACAAATGTGTACTCCCTCCGTTTTTATTTAAGTCCGCGTATTAGCATTGGTCAATGTCAAGTTTTGTAAACTCTCAGAAAGCTTATAACAAAAAATATTAACATATACAATAACAAATAAAGACCATTAGATTCATTATTTAATGTACTTTCACATCATACATATTTGTTATGGTAAATGTTTATATTTTTCTATAAACTTGGTCAAACTTTAGGAAGTTTGACTTTGGTCAAACCTAATATGCACAGTTTACTACTACTACTCGCTAGTTGCTTAGCTGAATCAATCAACACGCCACATGGGGAGTCGAGTGTCACAAAATTTTGAGGTCGGCGGGAAAATCTCCCGCGACCCTGATTCGAGCAGTGGGAAGTTACCATCATAGCCTTCAGAACAGGCCTACGGACGACGCTTGGTAGGGGGCTGTTTTCGTAACTTCAGGTTCACCCTATCCAGCCAACCCCACCCTGGCACCCAGAGTAGTACACCAGAATACTCCCCATTTTCTATCCCCACCGCAAAATAGACTTCTCCGCGGCACCGCAGCCTTCGTGCTCCTCCCCCTTTACATCGGCGCACTCGTCCACCGCAGCGCATCTGCCTCATCGACGACCTCGTACGCCGCACTGGAGCCAGTCCACCGTCGTCGTCGTACAAGGAGCCTCTTCCCCGGCATCGTCTTCCACGGTCTCGGATTTGCTTCCCGGAAGCCGACGCCAAGCGCAGAAGTACCACCGTCATGGACAATGAACTGACTCCCGTTGTCGACCATGACTCATAGAGGCCGCCGCGACCATCGTTCTCCTCCTCGATTGGTAATGTGTCTATTGAATCACTTAGCAGTACATGTGCAGTTACAATTTTGTTCATACCTACCCTTCAAATATCCTAGGTGCTATTGTTCCCGTAAAAGTAATTGGTTATAGCCTCCATTGTCCAACAGAATATCAGCTTGTAATTGTGCCTCACTCTTGTATCGCGCAGTGCTAGGGTAGGTTTTTCATCTGCAACCAGTAGTGTGGCAAATGATGGAAATGTTTTTAGAACTAGCAAGATGCCCATGCGTTGCACGCATCAAGATGCATTTGTATGAGTAGTTTATCTTGTGGGAGAAAAGGGTGAACGAGGGAAGGCCTTATTTGCAAATCTGGAGAGGGGTATGGGTATCTTTTTGAAAAATGCCCATTTGTTTCCTTCCTATCTGTCAGATATAAATCGGACGGCCTATATTGCAAGAAAAAAAGTATAGAGAAAAAAAGTAGACAATAGAGAAGTAGATATAAATATTAAATATTAAATAAATATAAAAGTAGAGAAGAGAGTAGATATAGCAGAGACGTTGGGAAAGGATCGCGTGCGCACGGGAAAAAGCGGCCGGGAGTGCGCTAGTTTTGGCGGGTGGCGTCCGGCGTGCTTTATAAAATCCAACACCCTCCCACTGCTCTGTACCTTGCCACCACTCTCTTCCTGCTCTGTGCCTTGCCACCGCTCTCTCCCCGCTCTTTTTCGCCTCGCCACCGCCGCGCCACCATGCCGCCGCGTCACCGGGAAACTTGGGGATACCGCGGCATCCACGCACGCCCCGCCGGCGGCTTCTCCGCCAAGATCTGGTTCCGCGTGATGCGCCTCGGCCTCGGCAATTTCGACACCGCCAACAAGGCCGCCCGCGCGTACGACGCAACGGTGTGGCGCCTTCGGTGGCCTCATAGAACATTGAACTTCCCCAACGTGCCGATGCGTGAGCGGGCGCAGGAGCTCGCGCCTCTGCCGCGACTTAGCACCGACGAGGATCATCGCGACAACCAGAGGCGGGAGCACCATCTCGGCATCGCCAAGATGGACGAGGAAGCCATGGCGCTGTGGCGCCAACAATTCCCGTAGGACATCATCAATGAGCGCGAGTTCTATGCGCAAAGGAGGGCGGAGAGGGATAAGAGGAGGGCGGAGCGAGCTGCTATCGCGAGGATAAGCGTAGGCGAAAAGCGGACGCTCAATTCAACATGAGGCTAGGAGCAGCGTCACCCTGGGAATCTGACGATGATCGGTATCTTCACACCTACAGTCAGACATCGGAGGAGGACATCACCGAGGAGGAGTCGGACGACGAGGAGTAATTGAATTATCTGTTTTTATCTATCTATGCTGAGAACTATCCTCTACTCTCTAGTCTCTACTTCTCGATCTCAGCACTGTAAACGCTTTTTTAAAGCACCACGCGTTGCGATTCTATTGGAGATGCTCTAACATGGCAGACGAGTGCTTTAATGTTGCCCACAAGATGTGCGAGTATTACTAGTAGTATATTTTTCTTGCCATGTTGAGATTTTAAAACCACGAGTGCGAACATGCAGAGGAGCAATGAAGACCAAACACGGGATATTCGGGACATCTTCAAGGAGCGTGGCAAGTTAAAGAGGAGTTGCACCAAACCTGTAAAACGAGCTTTGGTAAGTAACACCCTTTCAATTACTTTCGTTTAGCCTCGTGTTCTTCGATGTGTATATGTTGTAGTTTCTGTTTCTCTTAAGCGTGGTGTTCTCCGATGTGTAATAAGAAGAGTCTTAATCGTCCTAATGCTTTTGTTTTTAGCTTGATGTAGGAAGTGGGTGATCTCACCTTGTAGTCTGTTTTTATATTGTTTTTTCCTTTTGAATTCACTTCTCTGATTTCTGTTTATCTGGCTTCTACTAAATGGATCTAGGTTTCTCTGAGTATTGATCTAAAAAAGAAGTAACTTCATGTCAGGATGCAGTTCCTGCGAGGAGGGAAGTATGGTCAACCTCGAGATCATGTTTCCAAAATGAGGCTGGATTACACACAAGGTGTCAGTTCCTTAATGATGCTGGATTAGACACAAGGTGCAAATTCCCAGATGATGCTGGATTACACACAAGCCAGGTGGAGTCGTCAGTTGTTCGTGTCCTCGTGGCATTAGTAAAGGCTGAAAGAAAGCGTGCAACAACCCTTGAGAATGTAGCTGAGTTCCTGAAGAAGCGAAAAGAGCACTCAGATGCTCTCTTCACCCAAGACAAAGAAGAGATGAAAGAAGCCAGAAATAAGCTAGCAGAGGCAGAGCAGGCTAGGCGTCTCCTGCTATCTAAAACTGTTGTCAATACAAAATTTCCTTCATAATAGCTAGGTTCAAATGTTTATCCAGTCAGCATGCATGTTGTGATGTCCGTGCATCTACTGACGTGGCAGAAAATGTTTTTTTCGGGTCATGTAATAACAGCAATTACTTTCCAAACAATAACAGACGAAGCATTGGACATGGTATAGTTCACGCGCAAGCCCGACATTCCAAGTTCAACTTCCACATCAAACTCATGTTCACAGATATCTACACGTTCATAGATAATGTCCACAACCATGATTCACTTCAAAGCCAAAAAAAGGTGAGGAGAGTTATAAATAAAGAAAAAACTCTACTAGTTCCTGCTACCAGTGCGAGCACAACAAGTCAAGACCATGCGTAAATTAATTATATTTTAGTCATTTTTTGTGTTCTAAAATGCCTGTCGGCTCGCGGAAGGACGTGTTGCCGGCACACGCACGGATTCAATGAAGGCAGGCGGGGCAGTCGGTTGCATGCGGCGAGGAGGCGTGCTCAGCCGGTCCTGCAGTGAGTGCGACCCTCTTGGCCGGCGCGCCGGTTCAATGCCTGCGCTATGAGAGGTCGCATCCGTGTCAGAGCAATCACTCCCTCCGGTCCTTTTTTGTTTGGGTATACCAAAATCTCATTTTTCATTCACATTTTACAAGTAAAATTCGTGGACAAACTTTGACCCAAAGTACGATGGGGACTAGTAAACCAGAATGGAGGTAGTAGTTTTTTTTAACCAAAGAAGAGTTTCCCCTTCCGATTTTCATTACTGAAAACCAGCATCTAAATCTAAACCATAGTATAGAACTACCAGGTTCAACATCTCGCAACATAAACCCGTACAACCATACGCCAAGGAGGTACGTAGTACTATGAATTCCATTTTCGCTCCATACCAATCGTTCTAAAAACTAGTTACTACTTATAACGCGCCATTGAAAATCGGAACTGTTAACCCTGCTAAAAAAACGATATTTTAAACGTGGCTACTCGATCTGTGTCAACTGGCGAGCCACCGCGCTCTAAGTCGTTCACCTGTGGTCCCGACCATCAACTCCTACGGATCAAATTATCACGCGAGCTGACTATTCCTACAAAGGTGCCCCACCACGTACCCGGTATCCGCGAATACAGCAATCGTGCACCTAGGGTTTTAGGGTTTATTTGTTAACGTAGCCTTTATGTAACACTCATGTGTGCGAGACAGCGAGAGGCCGACTGCGTGCGTGTGCCTCTTCTCTTCGTATATGTACTCCACCGTTTGTCTGGTGTCCAAAAAATTATGATAACTACTAGCAATGTGCCAATGCGTTGCCACACGATCAAAGTAGATTAATACATATTCACCGATTTGATAGAAAAAAAATTCTAGTTTTGAAATACGTATATCACTAAAAATATGTTATGTTTCACTCAAAATATATTCCTTTGGCGGTTTTGATGAGATAATGGAGGAATGTTGTTGGTTTCAAGATTCGAGAAGTGGTATATGTCTAATATCTACTCTTACTAGCAAGATGCCCGTGTGTTGCACGGAACATCAAGATCTTGTGGGAGAAAAGGATGAACAAAGGGAAGGCCTTATCTACAAATGTGGTGAAGAGTGCGGGTAAATTGCCATATTTTCCTTCCTATCCGTCAGATATAAATCAGACGACCTACATTGCAGGATGGCAGGCCCACCATCATCACCAACTCTATTTTTTATCCCTACTCTTATAAAAAGCATTGTCGGTGATGATCATGTGCCTGCCATCCTGCAATATAGGCCGTCCGATCTATATCTGACGGATAGGAAGGAAACTATGGCAATTTTGCAAAAAGATACCCACACCCCTCTCCACATTTGCAAATAAGGCCTTCCCTCATTCATCATTTTCCCCCACAAGATAAACTATTCATACAAATGCAACTTGATGTTCCGTGCAACGCATGGGCATCTTGCTAGTTGTTGCAAAAAGCCCATGTGTGTGTGAGAGAGAGGGAGAGTGGAGGAGGACGGAGTGCATGTGTGACAAAAACACAAGGAGTGTGTGTGCAATAGGTATCAGCTTAAAATGAGGCGATAGTGTGTGTGTGCACGATCGAGAGGGCGTGTCTCAAGAAGGGAAGAAAAATCTACATAGATACAAGGAGCGGGAGAGAGACATGTATGCGATAGTGGAAGCACGAGTGTGCGGATGTATAAACCTATCTAGAGGCTAGCTAGTCGATAAATGTTTGTGAGAGAAATACGAGTCGGGGTGCGAAAGCGAGAGTTTTGTGTGTGCGAAAGGGAGACGGTAGTAGGGAAGGGGAGTGGAAGCAAGAGTTGTGTGTGTGTGTGTGTCTGTGAGAGAGAGAGAGGGGGGGGTTGTCTGATGGATAAACAAATGAATAATGTCAGTCTGGGATGGAGACGAAAAGGAGACTGCAACAAATGTTGTGTCTACAGGAGAGAGAGAGAGAGAGAGAGAGAGAGAAAGAGAGTAATTTTAGTGGTATGGGTCATATGTAGAGACATATAGGGTGTGAGAGAGAATCCCATAGAGAGAAAGATAAAGTGAAAGACGAGTGGAGACTGTGTGTGTGGCGGTGGAAAAGAAAGCTTGGGTACCGAGTGATACCAGAGAACAGTAGAGACATGAGAGAGAATGAAAATCGTGTAATGTATAATGATAGGGAGAGTGTGACACTTCTCAAGGGAGACGTCGAGAGACCGTGTTTGCGAGGATAGGAGAAACATGAAGTGAGCATGCGGGTGAGTTGGAGAAAAGAGAGTGATAGCTACCTGAAGGAGCATGCATGCGAGAGAGATGGGCGTGAAAGGAGTGAACAAAAAAGGGATTCAAATATTTGAATTCGAGATGATGATACATGTAATCCATACTCGAACCAAAATTGATCTATCAAACATGCATACTCATATGAATTCACGCACATCTATGTTATTTAATATGTAGATATTACTGATCCATACATTTTAGTAGAACATAATTTGGTTAAATTTTTTCGAATTCAACCTTAAGATTTTGAGATCGTTGTATTTGTAAATCATATTATACATATAAAGGAGCAGAATTCTTTGTTGTGCTTTTGAAAGTATATATAAAAAATGATGTATATAGAATGTAATTCCAATTGAAAATGGATCCCGCCCGGAAAAAATAGAATACAAACGGGATTCGAATTGAGTTGGCACGGTAAACGTGCATTGTGCAAAATTTGAATGAAGCGGGGAAAGTCGCAATAACCGCCCGAAACCAAAATCTGCGAGATGGAAATTACTACTGCCTATCCCTGCCACGCAAAACCTATATGCTGGATTTCTATAGGTTTCGATAGGGGTAGGTTTGTAATTTCACCCAAACGTGACGTAACCGCCTCTCACCCGGATTCATACACGGTGGGCACCAAAACACAGTGTGTCCTCGGCCGAAATCGACCCCCTCCCAGATTCATATTCATACACGGTGGGCGCCAAAAACAAACTCTTGTCGGCAAATATTTGGTGTATGCAAGATTACCGTCCTATCCCCAACCGACTAATGTTGTTGTGATGTAGTAGAAATTTGAAATGAGGGCTAAGTTTGTAAATTTCCTCGCATTTGAGACAAGCGCGCCCTGAATACATGGTTCCCCCTTCCTATCTACCTCCCTTTTCCCCATTCGTACTCCGTGGGCGCCAAAACACCCTCTCCACCCCACCCTCCTCCGTCCGCCGCCGTCCGCCACCCCATCCACTGCCGTCCTCCTCCACCATGCTGGAGCTGATACCCCGATGCCTCCGTCCATTACAAGAGATCGACCTCTCTCATCCACGGCTTCGGACCAGGATCCTTGCATCACGTCCTCTCGCTTCATCCCCGCCGTCGTCCACCTTGCCGGTGCCGCTCCTACGACCGTCTCATCCACACCGCCCCGCCGCCACCGTCTACCCTCCTAGATCTTGTTCCACGCCGCCGACAGCCATCGCTACCGCAGCACCGTCAAATTCTCAGCAGATGCGTACACGGCGCCGCACCAGAGGCGGTACTCTTTCGTATCTGCTCAACTTATTTATCGCAGCAAGAAAATAGATCGCCACTGCTTTACTCTGATTTCTTGTCTTGGTTGCGAAGTTGCTTTTGTCCGGTTTGCACCTTCAGATCCGACATGGCACGCTCTACACTATACTCCCAATGCTTATGGTTTTCCCCTTTTATATTCCACACTAGTTAAATCACAGTAGACTAAATTTTTCAGAGCTCGCCGGAGTTCGCCGGTGCGAACGAAGGGGCTCGGGTGGTTGTGGGGCCTCGCCGAACAAAGAAAACTCGACACGGGTGGGGGTTGGGGCGGGGTGGGGGTGGGGGTGGCGGAGGAACACAGGCGGTGGGGGCCGGTGGTCCGGCCAGCGGCCCGTGCGGTGTTCTGTATGGGAAGAATCAAAGACGAGGAAGAAGATGGGTTAGGATACGTAGGATCTTCATCCAACTGCCTGAAATGGTCGAGAGACAGCTGGGAATTGCATTCTTAATGCGCTCTGGTTCATCATATGTGGGCACTGCGCAACCAACATTTTATTATCCAAAATCTGCTTGCTCTTCTTTACCATGTTCCTCTTCCGTTCTTCTTTAATATGTACTCTCTCTGTTCCTAAATACAAGTCTTTGTATAGATTCCACCATGGACTACATATGGAGCAAAATGAGTGAATCTACACTCTAAAATGTATCTGGATACATCTGTATGTGATCCATAGTGGAAATCTCTACCAAGACTTATATTTTGGAACGGAGGGAGTATGATAGTAGTACAGTATGTTCCTTGTACTGAATATGAGCAGGGACATTTGCAGTGTAGAGGTCTATACGGTCGGTTGTGATGGACACTTTGAGCCTCTTTGATTCGTAGGATTTTGTAAACATAGGAATAGGATTTGTAGACACTTGCCCACTTGAATCCTATAAGAATAGCAAGGAAATGCGGGGAGTTGTGTCGTCTTTGAGAGTTACACTGATATTAACAATACCGCACCTTCTGTTGAAGAGAACTGGTATCCGAAGCCTTTCTAGACATACCGGCAGGACTAGCACATATATTCCAGCAAGTTACACTTTGCTGATTTTACTCTGATGCTTACGGTTTTCCCCGTTATATCTACAGTATGATCTGTGTAGCTGCTTTGTGTCGCACTAGCAGCAGTGCACTCTTGAAGCTAAACACTGCAATGACTTGCAAAATTGGCACCAAGGCATTGAGTGCCATTCTGGATGCAATGAAACTCATACGCTCCCCACTTGTTGATTCTTGTTCAGAATATGATCCTAATGACTATTCTAACCTCGAGGAGTCAAAGGCAGATGGCCTGTCCTGTTCACCCATCAAGGTGCCTGTTCTAATTTGGAAGGGTTTTATTGATTGCGAGTATCTTGCATATGTTGTCTTGCATTTCTTCTACTTTGTTGCACCGCCATCTGCTTAGTTTACTCATCATATATGTCGAGATGCCATGCCCATCCATTATCAATACATATTCCATCTATCATCATACCATGTTTTTCCACTCAAATGTTGTTCTTGTGCATCAGACATCAAAAAGGAAGAGGGTGCTTGCCAAACATGAAGGAGCACCAGCAAAGTCCTTGAAAAACGTGGTGGTGCTAGAGAAATCAGATAACACCCCACTTATATTGGATGTACAACCAGTGACACAAAACGTAGGACCGACTCTAGCAGACTGTATCCATACTTCACTGGCCACACCACTAGCCCCACCACACAGGACCTACACTCCAGCAAAAGGTATACCGATTTCATTTGCCATAGCACCAGCCGTACCACAGAAAAATCCCACTCCAGCAAAAAGTACAGCAAGTCCACCGGCCGAAGACCTATCCCAACTGTAGAGACGGCCAATTCCTGCAGATTGGAACCCCATTCCATTTATTCCCAGTTTAAAAGACAATGCTTTCAATGTTGTTAGGGACTACATGCATATATTCCCATCATGGGAAGATTATAGTGAAGACAAACACCATTTTCACATCTTCCTGTCCAACTTATGTGTAAGTGCTATTATTCATGGTTATTATTTTCCTGTTTTCTGCTGATTGAACACATCAATGATTTAAATTACATTGTTGTAACTAGGCGAGGGTCAATCTGGATAGTCATGATGAGCAAAGCTTGCTTGTGCTTTTCAAGGAAGCATTGCCGCAGTATCGGTGTTACCTGAGGAAATCACACTTTGATGGCAAGTCTGTAAACGAATTTCCAGTGAAGTCTCATGTGCTAAATTTAGAAGACATTGAATGGAAAAACCATGTTATGCACTGGTCTCATTCCCAGGATTAGGTATTGTCTATGAAATCACATAACAATTTGAACTTCTACTTTTTCGCATGTGCCTTACGGATCTTTTTTGTAGGAAATCTGCTCGAAGAAGAATTCCGGTTTGAAAAGAACAACAGGATATCGCAAATATGCTGCTCGCTGCTTTGCTCTTGTTAGTACATGTTGTCCTGTATCACTGTACTTGCATACATACCTGGTTCATTCTATGACAGCAATATGCATCATAGCTTGCTTATCAATTATTCGCTCCAAATTATCTGATCTATATGAATGTTTACATTAATGTAGAATATATCCAATGCCAATGTTTTTTTTAGCTCTGCATTGTTCTTTTAAGTACATGTTGTCCTTTATCAGTGTACTTATAATGACAGGTAGTTGTTCATGTACCATCACTCTGCAGCTTATTTTCCTTTATCCTCCATTTTCTACACATCAGATCTATATTTACTCTTACCATAAGGTTGGTACTGAAGAAGTTTAGCTATGCATTGCTCTTGGTTGTACCTTTTGCCTATATCGTTGCACTTACATTTATAGCTACTTGGTTATGTAGCATCACTCTTTATCTTATCTTAAATATTCTCCATTTTTTTGTATATTATCACATCTATATTTACTCTTAACAAAATGTAGAATAAAGGCAATGCTTATGAAGAAGATTCTGTGGTAAACTTCTTGAATTGCCCCCCCCCCCATCAGCATGGATAAGGCCTTTATAGAGACTGTCTTCACCAATAATGTAAGTTTGTCCTTCTCAAGCCTTCAAACTTTCTTGTATATATTTGGTTAGGCATGACTGCAACAGCTGTTTATTTTTGGTGTTTGCATCAAATTGCATGTTTAAAGTTTATTATGTAGTTCATAAACAAAAGTTTGTCCTTCTCAATTTAAGTTTTCAGTTGTACAACCAAGTTCCTTCTTCATACCATGTAAATTAAACTATACCGAGCAAGTGATATTCTTTTGCACTGCATGTATGCTTCTGTTTTCATCCGTAATCCAGTGGTGTGGTGAACCTACCCACTACAACACAATGTCATATTCTGCAATGTCTTAACTATGAACAATGTCATATCATTCTACTATTATTTAAACCGTCTCTTTATTTGCCAATCTGAAATGGGATAAATTGACATCACACTAACCATTGATACTTATGAGTTCTTGATCTGTAATCCAGTGGTGTCATGAAGCTGCCAACTGTTGGGGAACGTTGCATAAAATAAAATTTTCCTACGTTCACCAAGATCAATCTATGAGTTCATCTAGCAACGAGAGAGAGGAGTGCATCTACATACCCTTGTAGATCGCGAGCGGAAGCGTTCAAGAGAATGGGGTTGAGGGAGTCGTACTCATCGTGATCCAAATCATCGGAGATCCTAGTGCCGAACGGACGGCACCTCCGCGTTCAACACACGTACGGTCAGCGTGACGTCTCCTCCTTGATCCAGTAAGGGGGAAGGAAAGGTTGATGAAGATCCAGCAGCACGACGGCGTGATGGTGGATGCAGCAAGGTTCCGGCAGGGCTTCGCCAAGCGACTACGGGAGGAGGAGGTGTAGCAAGGGGGGTAGGGAGGCGCCAGATGTCAGGGTGCGGCTGCCCTCCCACCCCTCCTCTTTATATAGGGACCCCAGGGGGCGTCGGCCCTGGAGATGCGATCTCCCAAGGGGGACGGCGACCAGGGGGTGGAGTGCCCCCCAAGGCAAGTGGAGGCGCCCCCTCCCCTAGGGTTCCCAACCCTAGGCGCAGAGGGGGGCCCAGGGGGGCGCACCAGCCCACCAGGGGCTGGTTCCCCTCCCACTTCAGCCCATGGGGCCCTCCGGGATGGGTGGCCCCACCCGGTGGACCCCCGGGACCCTTCCGGTGGTCCTGGTACAATACCGGTGAACCCCGAAACTTTCCCGATGGCCGAAACTCAACTTTCCATATATAATTATTTACCTCTGGACCATTCCGGAACTCCTCGTGACGTCCGGGATCCCATCCGGGACTCCGAACAACTTTCGCTTTGCTACATACTAATATCTTTACAACCCTAGCGTCACCAAACCTTAAGTGTGTAGACCCTACGGGTTTGGGAGACACGCAGACATGACCGAGACTGCTCTCCGGTCAATAACCAACAGCGGGATCTGGATACCCATGTTGGCTCACACATGCTCCTCGATGATCTCATCGGATGAACCACGATGTCGAGGATTCAAGCAACCCCGTATACAATTCCCTTTGTCAATCGGTACGTTACTTGCCCGAGATTCGATCGTCGGTATCCCAATACCTTGTTCAATCTCGTTACCGGCAAGTCACTTTACTCGTACCATAATGCATGATCCCGTGACCAGACACTTGGTCACTTTGAGCTCATTATGATGATGCATTATCGAGTTGGCCCAGAGATACCTCTCCGTCATACAGAGTGACAAATCCCAGTCTCGATCCGTGTCAACCCAACAGACACTTTCGGAGATACCTGTAGTGCACCTTTATAGCCACCCAGTTACGTTGTGACGTTTGGTACACCCAAAGCACTCCTATGGTATCCGGGAGTTACACGATCTCATGGTCTAAGGAAAAGATACTTGACATTGGAAAAGCTCTAGCAAAACGAACTACACGATCTTGTGCTATGCTTAGGATTGGGTCTTGTCCATCACATCATTCTCCTAATGATGTGATCCCGTTATCAATGACATCCAATGTCCATAGTCAGGAAACCATGACTATCTGTTGATCAACGAGCTAGTCAACTAGAGGCTCACTAGGGACATATTGTGGTCTATGTATTCACACGAGTATTACGATTTCCGGACAATACAATTATAGCATGAATAAAAGACAATTATCATGAACAAGGAAATATAATAATAATCCTTTTATTATTGCCTCTAGGGCATATTTCCAACAGTCTCCCACTTGCACTAGAGTCAATAATCTAGTTACATTGTGATGAATCGAACACCCGTAGAGTTCTAGTGTTGATCATGTTTAGCTCTTGGAAGAGGTTTAGTCAATGGATCTGCGACATTCAGATCTGTATGTACTTTGCAAATATCTATGTCTCCATCTTGAACATTTTCACGGATGGAGTTGAAACGACGCTTGATATGCCTGGTCTTCTTGTGAAACCTAGGCTCCTTGGCAAGGGCAATAGCTCCAGTGTTGTCACAGAAGAGAGTGATTGGCCCCGACGCATTGGGTATGACTCCTAGGTCGGTGATGAACTCCTTCATCCATATTGCTTCATGCGCTGCCTCCGAGGCTGCCATGTACTCCGCTTCACATGTAGATCCCACCACGACGCTCTGCTTGCAACTGCACCAGCTCACTGCTCCACGATTCAACATATATACGTATCCGATTTGTGACTTAGAGTCATCCAGATTTGTGTCGAAGCTAGTGTCGACGTAACCCTTTACGACGAGCTCTTCGTCACCTCATAGACGAGAAACACGTCATTTGTCCTTTTCAGGTACTTAAGGATATTCTTGACCGTTGTCCAGTGTTCCTTGCCGGGATTACTTTGGTACCTTCCTATCAAACTTACGGCAAGGTTTACATCAGGTCTGGTACACAGCATGGCATACATAATAGATCCTATGGCTGAGGCATAGGGGATGACACTCATCTCTTCTTTATCTTTTGTCGTGGTCGGGCATTGAGCCGAGCTCAATCTCACACCTTGCAATACAGGCAAGAACCCTTTCTTGGACTGATCCATTTTGAACTTCTTCAATATCTTATCAAGGTATGTGCTTTGTGAAAGACCTATGAGGCATCTCGATCTATCCCTATAGATCTTGATGCCTAATATGTAAGCAGCTTCTCCAAGGTCCTTCATTGAAAAACACTTATTCAAGTAGGCCTTAATGCTGTCCAAAAGTTCTATATCATTTCCCATCAAAAGTATGTCATCTACATATAATATGAGAAATGCTACAGAGCTCCCACTCACTTTCTTGTAAACGCAGGCTTCTCCATAAGTCTGCATAAACCCAAACGCTTTGATCATCTCATCAAAGCGAATGTTCCAATTCCGAGATGCTTGCACCAGCCCATAAATGGATCGCTGGAGCTTGCATACCTTGTTAGCATTCTTAGGATCGACAAAACCCTCCGGCTGCATCATATATAGTTCTTCCTTAAGATAGCCGTTAAGGAATGCCGTTTTGATGTCCATCTGCCATATCTCATAATCATAGTATGCGGCAATTGCTAACATGATTTGGACGGACTTCAGCTTTGCTACGGGAGAGAAAGTCTCATCATAGTCAACCCCTTGAACTTGCCGATAAGCCTTAGCGACAAGTCGAGCTTTATAGATGGTGACATTACCATCCGCGTCTGTCTTCTTCTTAAAGATCCATTTGTTTTCTATTGCTCGCCGATCATCGGGCAAGTCTGTCAAAGTCCATACTTTGTTTTCATACATGGATTCTATCTCGGATTGCATGGCTTCAAGCCATTTGTTGGAATATGGGCCCGCCATCGCTTCTTCATAGTTCGAAGGTTCACCGTTGTCTAACAACATGATTTCCAGGACAGGGTTGCCATACCACTCTGGTGTGGAACGTGTCCTTGTGGACCTATGAAGTTCAGTAGCAACTTGATCCGAAGTACCTTGATCATCATCATTAATTTCCTCTCCAGTCGGTGTAGGCACCACAGGAACATTTTCCTCAGCTGCACTACTTTCCGGTTCAAGAGGTAGTACTTCATCGAGTTCTACTTTCCTCCCACTTACTCCTTTCGAGAGAAACTCTTTTTCCAGAAAGGATCCGTTCTTGGCAACAAAGATCTTACCTTCAGATCTAAGGTAGAAGGTATACCCAATGGTTTCCTTAGGGTATCCTATGAAGACGCATTTTTCCAACTTGGGTTCGAGCTTTTCAGGTTGAAGTTTCTTGACATAAGCATCGCATCCCCAAACTTTTAGAAACGACAGCTTAGGTTTCTTCCCAAACCATAATTCATACGGTGTCGTCTCAACGGATTTAGACGGAGCCCTATTTAAAGTGAATGTAGCTATCTCTAGAGCGTATCCCCAAAATGATAGCGGTAAATCGGTAAGAGACATCATAGATCGCACCATATCCAATAGAGTGCGATTACGACGTTCGGACACACCATTACACTGAGGTGTTCCAGGCGGCGTGAGTTGTGAAACGATTCCACATTTCCTTGAGTGTGTACCAAAATCTTGACTTAAATATTCTCCTCCACGATCTGATCGTAAGAACTTTATTTTTCGGTCATGTTGATTCTCTACTTCATTCTGAAATTCCTTGAACTTTTCAAAGGTCTCAGACTTGTGTTTCATCAAGTAGACATACCCATATCTACTTAAGTCATCGGTGAGAGTGAGAACATAACGATATCCTCCGCGAGCCTCAACGCTCATTGGACCACACACATCAGTATGTATGATTTCCAATAAGTTGGTTGCTCGCTCCATTGTTCCAGAGAACAGAGTCTTGGTAATTTTGCCCATGAGGCATCGTTCGCATGTGTCAAATGATTCATAATCGAGAGACTCTAAGAGTCCATCAGCATGGAGCTTCTTCATGCGCTTGACACCAATGTGACCAAGGCGGCAGTGCCACAAGTATGTGGGACTATCGTTATCAACTTTACATCTTTTGGTATTCACACTATGAATATGTGTAACATTATGTTCGAGATTCATTAAGAATAAACCATTGACCATCGGGGCATGAGCATAAAACATATCTCTCATATAAATTGAACAACCATTATTCTCGGATTTAAATGAGTAGCCATCTCGCATTAAACGACATCCAGATACAATGTTCATGCTCAAACTTGGCACTAAATAACAATTATTGAGGTTTAAAACTAATCCCGTGGGTAAATGTAGAGGTAGCGTGCCGACGGCGATCACATCGACCTTGGAACCATTCCCGACGCGCATCGTCACCTCGTCCTTCGCCAGTCTCCGCTTATTCGGCAGCTCCTACTATGAGTTACAAATATGAGCAACGGCACCGGTATCAAATACCCAGGAGTTACTACGAGTACTGGTAAGGTACACATCAATTACATGTATATCAAATATACCTTTAGTGTTGCCGGCCTTCTTGTCCGCTAAGTATTTGGGGCAGTTCCGCTTCCAGTGACCCTTCCCTTTGCAATAAAAGCACTCAGTCTCAGGCTTGGGTCCTTGACTTCTTCCCGGCAACTGGCTTACCGGGCGCGGCAACATCTTTGCCGTCCTTCTTGAAGTTCTTCTTACCTTGCCCTTCTTGAACTTGGTGGTTGTATTGACCATCAACACTTGATGTTCTTTCTTGATTTCTACCTCTGCCAACTTCAGCATTGAAAATACTTCAGGAATAGTTTTCACCATCCCCTTAATATCGTAGTTCATCACAAAGCTCTTGTAGCTCGGTGGGAGCAACTGAAGGATTCTGTCAATGACCGCCTCGTCCGGGAGGTTAATGTCCAGCTGGGACAGGCGGTTGTGCAACCCAGACATTTTGAGTATGTGCTCACTGACAGAACTATTTTCCTCCATCTTACAACTATAGAACTTGTTGGAGACTTCATATCTCTCAACCCGGGCATGAGCTTGGAAAACCATTTTCAGCTCCTCGAACATCTCATATGCTCCGTGTTGCTCAAAACGCTTTTGGAGCCCCGATTCTAAGCTATAAAGCATGTCGCACTGAACAAGGGAGTAATCATCAGCACGTGACTGCCAAGCGTTCATAACGTCTTGGTTCTCTAGGATGGGTGCTTCACCTAGCGGTCCTTCTAGGACATATGCTTTCCTGGCAGCTATGAGGATGATCCTCAGGTTCCGGACCCAGTCCGTATAGTTGCTTCCATCATCTTTCAGCTTGGTTTTCTCTAGGAACGCGTTGAAGTTCATGTTGACATGAGCGTTGGCCATTTGATCTACAAGACATATTTTGCAAATATTTTAGACTAAGTTCATGATAATTAAGCTCATCTAATCAAATTATTTAATGAACTCCCACTCAGATTAGACATCCCTCTAGTCATCTAAGTGTTACATGATCTAAGTCGACTAGGCCGTGTCCGATCATCACGTGAGACGGACTAGTCATCATCGGTGAACATCTCCATGTTGATCATATCTTCCATACGACTCATGTTCGACCTTTCGGTCTCTATGTTTCGAGGCCATGTCTGTACATGCTAGGCTCGTCAAGTTAACCTAAGTGTTTTGCATGTGTAAAACTGTCTTACACCCGTTGTATGTGAACGTAGAAATCTATCACACCCGATCATCACGTGGTGCTTCGAAACGACGAACTTTAGCAACGGCGCACAGTTAGGGGGAACACTTTCTTGAAATTTTTTATGAGGGATCATCTTATTTACTACCGTCGTTCTAAGTAAACAAGATGCATAAACATAATAAACATCACATGCAATTATATATTAGTGACATGATATGGCCAATATCATATAGCTCCTTTGATCTCCATCTTCGGGGCTCCATGACCATCTTCGTCACCGGCATGACACCATGATCTCCATCATCATGATCTCCATCATCGTGTCTCCATGAAGTTGCTCGCCAACTATTACTTCTACTACTATGGCTAACGGTTTAACAATAAAGTAAAGTAATTACATTGCGTTAAATCATTGACACGCAGGTCATACAATAATTAAGACAACTCCTATGGCTCCTGCCGTTTGTCATACTCATCGACATGCAAGTCGTGATTCCTATTACAAGAACATGATCTCATACATCACAATATATCATTCATCATTCATCACAACTTTTGGCCATATCACATCACAAAGCAATTGCTGCAAAAACAAGTTAGACGTCCTCTAATTGTTGTTGCATCTTTTACGTGGCTGCAATAGGGTTCTAGCAAGAACGTTTTCTTACCTACGAATAACCACAACGTGATTTGTCAACTTCTATTTACCCTTCATAAGGACCCTTTTCATCGAATCCGCTCCAACTAAAGTGGGAGAGACAGACACCCGCTAGCCGCCTTATGCAACTAGTGCATGTCAGTCGGTGGAACCTGTCTCACGTAAGCGTACATGTAAGGTCGGTCCGGGCCGCTTCATCCTACAATACCGCTGAAGCAAAATAAGACTAGTAGTGGCAAGAAAGTTGACAACATCTACGCCCACAACAGATTTGTGTTCTACTCGTGCAATAGAGAACTACGCATAGACCTAGCTCATGATGCCACTGTTGGGGAACGTTGCATAAAATAAAAAAATTCCTACGTTCACCAAGATCAATCTATGAGTTCATCTAGCAACGAGAGAGAGTAGTGCATCTACATACCCTTGTAGATCGCGAGCGGAAGCGTTCAAGAGATCGGGGTTGAGGGAGTCGTACTCGTCGTGATCCAAATCACCGGAGATCCTAGCGCCGAACGGACGGCACCTCCGCGTTCAACACATGTACGTTCAGCGTGACGTCTCCTCCTTCTTGATCCAGCAAGGGGGAAGGAGAGGTTGATGAAGATCCAGCAGCACGACGGTGTGGTGGTGGATGCAGCAGGGTTCCGGCAGGGCTTCGCCAAGCGACTACGAGAGGAGGAGGTGTAGCAAGGGGGGTAGGGAGGCGCCAGATGTCAGGGTGCGGCTGCCCTCCCACCCCCCTCTTTATATAGGGACCCCAGGGGGGCGCCGGCCCTGGGGATGGGATCTCCCAAGGGGGGCGGCGGCCAGGGGGTGGAGTGCCCCCCAAGGCAAGTGGAGGCGCCCCCTCCCCTAGGGTTCCCAACCTTAGGCGCAGAGGGGGCGCACCATCCCACCAGGGGCTGGTTCCCCTCCCACTTCAGCCCATGGGGCCCTTCGGGATGGGTGGCCCCACCCGGTGGACCCCCGGGACCCTTCCGGTGGTCCCGGTACAATACCGGTGAACCCCGAAACTTTCCCGATGGCCGAAACTCAACTTCCCATATATAATTCTTTACCTCCGGACCATTCCGGAACTCCTCGTGACGTCCGGGATCCCATCCGGGACTCCGAACAACTTTCGGTTTGCTGCATACTAATATCTTTACAACCCTAGCGTCACCGAACCTTAAGTGTGAGACCCTACGGGTTTGGGAGACACGCAGACATGACCGAGACTGCTCTCCGGTCAATAACCAATAGCAAGATCTGGATACCCATGTTGGCTCCCACATGCTCCTTGATGATCTCATCGGATGAACCACGATGTCGAGGATTCAAGCAACCCCGTATACAATTCCCTTTGTCAATCAGTATGTTACTTGCCCAAGATTCGATCGTCGGTATCCCAATACCTTGTTCAATCTCGTTACCGGCAAGTCACTTTACTCGTACCATAATGCATGATCCCATGACCAGACACTTGGTCACTTTGAGCTCATTATGATGATGCATTACCGAGTGGGCCCAGAGATACCTGTCAGTCATACGGAGTGACAAATCCCAGTCTCGATCCGTGTCAACCCAACAGACACTTTCGGAGATACCTGTAGTGCACCTTTATAGCCACCCAGTTACGTTGTGACGTTTGGTACACCCAAAGCACTCCTACGGTATCCGGGAGTTACACGATCTCATGGTCTAAGGAAAAGATACTTGACATTGGAAAAGCTCTAGCAAAACGAACTACACGATCTTGTGCTATGCTTAGGATTGGGTCTTGTCCATCACATCATTCTCCTAATGATGTGATCCCATTATCAATGACATCCAATGTCCATAGTCAGGAAACCATGACTATCTGTTGATCAACGAGCTAGTCAACTAGAGGCTCACTGGGGACATATTGTGGTCTATGTATTCACACGTGTATTACGATTTCCGGACAATACAATTATAGCATGAATAAAAGACAATTATCATGAACAAGGAAATATAATAATAATCCTTTTATTATTGCCTCTAGGGCATATTTCCAACACCAACTCCTTCACAATGTCATTTCCTGCCATGTCTTGACCTGAACAATACCATATTTTGTTAATGCAATTTTAAACTATATCACTTTATTTGTCAGTAAGAAATGTGATGAATTGTCAGCACTGATACTTTTATGTGAAGAACCTGTCATCTGTCTGCTTGTTTATCTTTCAGAGTGAGGAAGATATAAGTGTTAAACAAGCGCAGTCTCATCATCTTGCTCAGCTGCTTGCGCTGCGGCTCCCCAGCAGGACTAACCTTTCTTGAACTCTATTGAAGTGCTGTCGGTTTTGTATATTATTTTGTCGGCGTGTTTATTTGCACTGGTGGCGATCTTTGATGCCCAGTGTATGTAATCTGTTGTCTGCTTGTGCTTTATTATCGTAGTGGCGAACTTTGATGCCCAGTGGATGTAATATGCCATAATTTCTTTATTGTATAGTCTAGGTTTTTTTCTTATTCACGATGCTGCAGTTATTTTACTGTATATATATCATGTCTTCGTGGTAAACCGGCCAAACCGTAAAATTACGGTACATAATCGGGCCGTCATGCAATCACAATGTAGGTTGGGCCTGAAACATGCCGAACAGCTCATGGGCCAGCAGCAGCCCGAAATGGACCCCGGCCCATGATTGTGCGAATCAAATCACGGGTTTTTAACAGGCCAAAATTGTCTCGGTCCTTGTTTGGCCCAATCAGATATCGGCTTCGAGCAGGCCGGATGCAAACCGGGCCTTAGTTAGGCCCAGCTATATGACGGGCTTTTGATAGGCCGAAATTAATATAGGGTTGAAATGTTAAACAGGCCCTTAACAGGCCGAAACTAATATCAGGCTGAATTACTAAGTGGGCCTTTAGCAAGTGGGCCAAAAAGATAGCGTCCAGTTGACGGGCCGAATCTGATATGGGCCATAATTGAGCCCAAAGCCTCTTAAAGGGCCAGACCTGATCTGGGCCATAATTTGGCCCAGAACATGGTAGGCTTTTAACGGGCCGAATCTCATATGGGCCATTATTAGGCCCGGAACGTGGCAGGCCATTAATGGACCGGATCAAATATGGACCGACATTTGGCCCAAAACATGGTAGCCAAATAATGGGTCGGCCTACTAGGGTCCTCAAAATCTTGTGGGCCTACAGCTGGGCTGGCCCATTAATGTCGGCGAAATCTAGTGGGCCTTTAGCTGGGCCGGTCCATTAATGTCAGCGAAATCTCGTGGGCCTTTAGCTGGGCCGGCCCATTATGGTCCGCAAGAATCTTGTGGGCCTTTACCTGGGCTGGCCCATTATGGCACACAAAAATCTTATGGGCCTTTACCTGGGCCGGCCCATTATGGCCCGCAAAATCTTGTGGGGCTTTAGCTGGGCCAGCCCATTATGGTTCGCAAAATCTCGTGGGCCTTTAGCTGGGCCATCCCATTATGGTCCGCAAAATCTTGTAGGCCTTTAGTTGGGCCGACCCATTTAAACTTGATGGGCCGGTCCACGTGTCAACATATCATAGGCGCGTCTCGCCCATTGGATGAGTGACACATGTGCCAACGCGGACCTAACACGTGTCTCCTCCAGCCAATGATGATTTTACACGTGGAAAATCCCCATTGGTCGGGGCTGTTAACGGGTTATTGGATCCAAAACCCGACCCGATAGCTTAACGGCATTCAGTTACGGTGGATGCCACGTGTTGGTCACCCTTTACGAAAGCACTTCTGTGACGCGTGATTTATCGTCATGGAAGTGGACACTTCCGCGATGATAATTTTGGTAATGTCATGGAACACTTCTACGACAGCACATGTATGACTATCTTGATTCTATCATCAATTTGTCATGGATGTACATGCATGACAAAAAACGCGACCTACTGTGACAAACACGTATCATCACGGAAGTGTATTTTTTTTGTAGTGATGGTTGGATTCGGAAGGCCCTATAAAAGGGGGTCTTCTTCCCCATTGAACCTTATCCTTAAAGCTCGGGTCTTCTTTCCAATTGAACCTTATCCTTAAAGCTCATGTTCTTCCCCCATTTTTGACCTTCTTCGAGCTTGCTATCTCTCAATCCCTCCATGGATTCTTGCTAGTTTTGGGGGGGTGGGGGGAGGAGATCTAGATCCACATTTCCACCAATCACTTTCTCCTCTATGTGAGGGGAACCCCTTGGATCTAGATCTTGGAGTTCTTGGTGTTCCCCTTCTTGTTCTTCCTCTCTTTTCCTCCATAGTGTTCGTTGCTTTGGTGGGATTTGAGGGTGAGGGACTTGGGCACTCCGTGTGCCCTTGCCATTGCATTAGTTGCATCGGTTTGAGTTCTCCACTATGATACGTGGAAGTTACAAGTTAAGAAGCTTATTGCTCTTGGGTGCTTGGTACCCTTGAGCTTGTTCCTCTTCGGTGCTTGGGCGCCCTAGACGGTTCGTGGTGCTTCGGAGCTTAACCATTGTGGCGTAAAGCTCCAGGCAAGCATCGGGGTCTCCAATTAGGTTGTGGAGATCGCCCCAAGCAATTTGACGGGTTTCGGTGACCGCCCCCAAGGGTTGCCAAAGTGTACGGGTTCGGTGACCGCCCTCAAAGGTTGCCATTTGTACGAGTTTGGTGACCGCCCTCAAAGGTCCCTTAGTGGAATCACGGCATCTTGCATTGTGCGAGGGCGTGAGGAGATTACGGTGGCCCTAGTGGCTTCTTGGGGAGCATTGTGCCTCCACACTGCTCCAAACGGAGATTAGCATCCGGAAGGGTGAGAACTTCGGGATACATCCTCTGCGTGCCTCGGTTATCTCTTACCCGTGCCATAGTGTTTCATGTTATATATCTTGCTTAGCATAAGTTGTTGGTGCACATAGATGAGCCTAGTTGTTTTAGGTTTTGTTCTTGACAAATTAACCACTAGGTTTATTCTGCATTTGTTCAAGCCTAAACCGTAATTATTTTAAAGTGCCTATTCACCCCCCCCCCTATCTAGGCAACATCCATGATCTTTCAATTGGCACAACCAGATTCAACCTTTTCTGTCGCTAGTAGTACTGCAAGAGGCAGAGGCATTGTCACCACAATTCACTGGTGCACTAGCTTGTTCCTTTAGTGGCTACATCCACATTATTACCATCATAATGTTGCACAAAGTCATACGGTTGCTTACTGGAAGATGTCAATTCCAGTGCTGAGTTGTTCAAATCCATGCACTTTTGGTGGTATTTTTTAGGTGAAGGTTGGCTCATTCATTGAGATAAAGATTTAGAGAGTATAAGATCCTCGATACACCTAGGAATACGCTACTGGTAAGCTCAGTCGATCTAGCCAACAAATGGGTCACCTTATTAGCACTAGGGCTTACATAAACAAAAGAAACAGAAGAAAAAATACTCGCTAAGGATTTGATATCAGAGACAATATCACCCGTGATGGACCTATCCCTGGCATCATCGTTTACCTTCTTGATCAACATCAAACAGTCAGGATGGACGACCAAATAGAGATAACCTTCCTCATGTGTAAGAGTACAACACTACAGAGAGCCAGTGTTTCGGCAACCTCTGGTGTAGTTGGTATCTTGGGGCCCATGAGACCAAGAACGAACAGTTCTTGCTTTGGTTTCTTGTTGAAGGTCAGCGTCATCTCTCGCCACTTCTCCTAGTCGTATATATACCCAACCCAACCCACCGGAACGGATTGTAACTGTCGCATTCACCTCCATCAACGACGTGAGCAGAGAGAGCCCTAGCCGGAGCTTCATTCACCGAGAGAGGGAGCAGAGTGCGGAGAACCCAGAGTGTGGGCGCGATGATGATGGTGGCGATCCAGTCGCTTTGGCACGTGCGCGAATTTCTCAGGGCCTGCTGTCGCCACCGCACGGTCTCCGTGCGCGGATGCCTCCTCCCGGAGCACCGACGGCCGGTGGTGAAGCGCTACCACCACCTACGCAACCCCAACACCACGAGAAGATGCGGCGCCGCGACCTTCCTAGGCGTCACGATGCACCCTTCAACCATGCGTGCATCGAACGCGTGCACCGCCACACCCTTGGTGTGCATAACCTCTCCTTCCGCATCAGCAATGGGGTTCAAGGCCGCCGCAACCGTGTCCTCGCCGGCCACCTCCTACTCCTCGTGCACCACACGGACGCCTGCATCTTCGCCGTCGGCCATCTCCGCCAGCACATCGCTGACGTCTGCGAGGCCTGGCGTGCTTTCGCTCGCCCGACTTCTTCAACTTTGCTCGCCTTTTTCAAATTCGACTTCGCTGGAGATCATCATAGTTTGTTCTTACTGTTCTTCGCATTCGTTTGTACAAAATGGAATTATGTTGCAATGTGTTTGGATCATGTTCGTGTACAGGAATTCAAGGCCAAAGCAACAAATATTACGCCCCAGCGCGAGTCAAATAAATATCAATATTTATAATAAATTTTAATATTTGTTTATGAGTCATTTTTCCAACTCACAATGATATCTAATTATTTAGCTAAATTTAAATATATTTTTAATAAAAATGAATTTCTGAATAAAAATGCCTTAAAACATGTTTAAATTAACTTAGATGTGATCAAATGAGAAATGAAAAAATCTATTTTTTCTTGGATTAATTTGTGAATCTTGTATTAATGTAGTGTATATATATGTGTGTGTGTGTGTGTGTCGTTAGCTATTTTAATAAGTTTGTGGTATACAAATATATATCTTGATAATGAACTTCTGATTACATATATGCCAATAGAAAAATCTGGAGTACACGAGATGTTTACGAGGAATTTGGTACCTAATAATTGGCAAGCTGGTTTATTTATTTTTTTGGGTCAAATATGTGGAGCATATTAACGTAGGTTCAATAATATGTTGATGATGTGCATATGATATGTACTTGGTACTCAAATAATATTATTCCCTTTAATACAACCTGTAAAGCGTTCACCAAATAGAGAGACTTGCATCCTAAGTAAAATTGATATTTAGTAGGTTTTTGGACGTAACACTTTTTTACCAATAATATGGTTATTAATATGCACACTATGTGTAGTGTGTATGCGCACGAGCGTGCGCACCTTCCTCATTTGGAGAGAGAGAGAGAGAGAGAGAGCACTCTAGTCAGTGCGAACTACTAAAGCTCGCTTAGTGGATGATAGTTAGGAGACTTATTTCAAATTATTTTCAAGATAGCTATCCAGCTCCTTCATTCATATCATCATGGATCATTGCTTCTTCGCGTTCTAGGTTGTGATTTACATTGTTGGATATTAGACAGCTTGTTATTGCATTTTATTTTATTTTATTTTATTTGCGGGTGAAAAACTTGTATTACTCAACTCATAGAATTACAATCAACAACAGCTAGCTGGACAGTTTCCTTAGGACCAGAACCTAACCATGTCATGGTTCTACCTTTTGTACGAGCAAAAGTTGCTAAACTGTCACTAACCCTATTTTGGGATCGAGAAATATGAGTAATACAAGATTCACGAAGACTCAAAAGATGTCTAATTTCTGTAAAGAAGAATAAACCGATCTATCAACTTCTTTGGCTTGAATAAGCTTTACTGCCACGCTTGAGTCCATCTCTATGAATATAGGAAGATCACTTCTCTACAAAGAAAAGGAGAGACCTTCCATGCATGCACACAACTCCCCTTCAAGAGCATCTCTACATGAAAACAATTCCCTACATTTCAAAATATTCATTGTATGTACTGTACCTACTACTTTCTCCAATCCAAAAAATGTGTCATGGCTTTAGTTCAGCATTAGTTTAAACTTGAACTAAAGGCACAATTTTTTTGAAATCCTTTTTTTAGGGAAACATGCTTTACTTTATTGATCAATAGAGTGAAATACAGGAATAATAGAAGTATTATGAGGGTGTAACATCCACACATGGCGACCCTCACCTAAATGTAAAGCATGTCTAGCTAAGCCATGAGCCTCCTTGTTGGAAAGGCGTCTCTCATGGGTGAAAGAGCAGGACTGGAAATCCCTACTTGAGTCGATGATCTCCTGCACGATTGGAGCGATTGTGTCCGTAGTTCCAGTTTGTATATCCTTGACCACCGAAAGGCAATCTGAAGCCACCATAAAATGAGTCAGTGTGAGATCCCTGGCTAATGCAGTAGCCTCTCGGCATGCAAGAGCCTCCAAGATGTTCGGATCGGTCATACCATGGAAAACTACCGTTGCTGACCCAGCGAATGCTCCTGACTGATCCCAACATACCTCGCTCACAGCCCCTACGGGAGGATGTTTACAGATAGCTGCATCGACGTTTACCTTGTGGTGACCTACCGGTGGTGGTATCCAATCTTCAACCCGCACTGGAGTTGTTCTTGGCTTCGTTATTTCATGTGACAAGAAGGCAATACTCAAATCTGCCAAGAAGCGTGTGATGAAAGAATGAGTCCCCATCGGGCTCTGGTGCTCCCCTTCATGGATTAGCTTTCGCCGAGCCGACCAAATGGCCCACAGTGTCACGGTTAGCTTTGTGAACTCGGCATGTGGCAGCGATTCTTGCATACTGAAGATCCAAGCCTTTGCATTAGGTTCTGCTGTTGTTATAACATGCTCAACCAGCTCCGGGTCACCTAGCGCCCATACACAACGTGCCATCATACATGTTATCAGTGAATGCATCCATGAGTCCTCCTCTCCACAGATAGCACAACGCGACAATGTGGACATATTACGATGACTGAGTACATCCGTCGTGGGTATAGAACATTGTGCAAGTCTCCATAGGAATACCTTTAGTTTGGACGGCACCGCAACCTTCCACAGGTTAGTCCAGCTTGCTTCTTCTCTCGATCTATCAGTCGGACCTGGTCGGCCTTTGAGCCACGCCTCCCTCCTTAGCTTCGTTGTGATGAGCATCCGATATGCCGAGCGGACAGAGAAGGAACCCTTGTGCTCATATGCCCATGCCCAGGAATCACTGCATTGTCGAGTAGCTAGCGGGATATTGAGAATAACGCCCACGTCTATTGGGAGAAAGGTTGCACGGACCACGTCTTGCTTCCATCCGCCGTTGGAGCTGTCGATTAGCTCGGACACAAACTGTGGCATGTGTTAACTCAAGCAAACAATTGTCCTGAGCGACGCCTCTTTTTGGACCCAATTATGCAGCCATATCAACGTATCTTTGCCATCGACAATGCGTTTGATGAGTCCCTGCGAGAGGATCTCCTTGCCCTCTACAATTTCCCTCCATATTTGAGATGGCTGGCTGCCCAGTGTAGCATCAAGAAAATCTGTAGTTGGTAAGTAGCGTGCTTTCAAAAAAATTGCACTAAGTGTCTCTGGTGTTTGTAGGATTCTCCACGCCTGTCTTGCCAGCAAAGCAAGATTAAACAGTTCAATATCCCTAAAACCCAGACCCCCTTCATATTTCGACCTTGTCATCTTCTCCCAGTAGACCCAGCTTGTCTTTCTTTCGCCACGTTTACTACCCCACCAAAACTTGCGTATGATGGAATTAATGTGAAGACAGAGGCCCCGAGGTAGCTTGAAGCATGCCATAGAGTAGACAGGGATGGATTGAGCTACAGACTTTATAAGTACTTCTTTCCCTCTGGATGACAACACCTTTTCCATCCATCCCTTAACTTTGCTCCAAACTCTGTCCTTCAAATATTTGAAGGCCCCGTTTTTGCTGCTCCCAACATCCGTAGGCATGCCCAAGTATTTTTCTGAGAGACTCTCGTTGTGAACGTTCAAGGTATTTTTCATGCTCTCTTTAACACTCCGCGAGCAGCCCTTGCTAAAGGAAACTGAAGATTTTTCCAAGTTAATTTTCTGTCCTGAAGCATTGCAGTATGTTTCCAACAAAGAAGATACCTGAATAGCCCCCTCAACACTAGCCTTAACGAATAGCAGGCTATCATCTGCGAAAAGAAGATGGCTTACCGGCGGCACCGTTTCTGCCACTTTGATCCCATGCACTGGAGATGACTCTGTCTAGTTTTTTAAAAGGCACGAAAGGCCCTCTGCTGCCAACAAGAATAGGTAAGGTGATATTGGATCCCCCTATCGAATTCCTCGTGAAGGTGTGAATTGCTCAAGTTTCTTTCCATTAAACATAACCAAAAACTTGACTGAACATACCATCCTCATAACTGAGTTGACCCAGGCAGGAGCAAAACCCACTTTAGTCATGATAGCTCCAAGGTAGTCCCATTCCAAATGATCATAGGCCTTCATCATGTCAAGTTTAAGAGCACAAAACCCATTCCTCTTTGATCTGTTCCTCTTCATAAAATTTAAACACTCATTACGCTGAGATGATGATATCTGTGATCAACCGCCCCGCCACAAAGGCCAATTGCTCCTCCGATATGATCATAGGAAGAATGGACTTCAACCTGTTTGCCATAACTTTTGGCGCAATCTTGTAGAGTACACTACATAGACTTATGGGACGGAACTGCGACAAAGGTGTGGGATTGGTTACCTTAGGAATGAGAACTAGGATAGTATCATTCAACTCCTCAACTTCGTCTTCACCCCTTAAGATTTTCAGAATGATAGTGGACACTTCATCGCCACAGAGCTCCCAATGTCTCTGAAAAAAGTGCGCCGGGAACCCATCCGATCCTGGTGCTTTAGTGGGAGCCATCTGAAACAGCGCCGTTTTAATTTCCTCTCTGCTATACTTGCCCGTAAGCCGCTGGTTCATCTCGTTTGTGACTTTGCGTGGCACCACGTCGATCACTTGATGCATGTTTGTTGTCCCCTCGGATGTGAACAGATTTTTGTAGAAAGCCGTGACCATACTCTCCATCTCTACTGCATCATCTGATGTAGTACCATCTTGTCTGAGTAGGCTTTTTATTTTGTTTTTAAGGTGCCGTCTGTTGGCCCGTAGGTGAAAGAACTTGGTGTTTTTATTGCGCGACGCCAGCCATGTTATCCCTGATCTTTGATGCCACATGACTTCCTCTCTATGATAGAGCTCGATCAGGCGATCTTTCACTTTCTCCTCCTGATGACTTGGTGAAGTCCTAGATGGATCCGCCCGCATGCTCTCTAGCTGAAGCTTGAGAGTTCTTATCTCCTCCTTGACATTGCCAAAGGTAGTTTGGTCCCAACATTTCAGGTTCGTTGACAGCGTTTTTATTTTTGCACACAGTTCCGCAACCGTACTTGCCCCTGGACCTTGCCAGTGTTGCTTGATGGACGCCTGAAAACCATCATGAGATTCCCACATCATCTCGTATCTGAAAGGTCTAGCTTGGTGCGGCTCATCTCCTCCTGGTGAGAGCTGTAGCAAAATCAATAGATGATCCGATGTGGTGGTAGACTTATGGGATAACTCTGCCCCTGGGTACATGCTGGACCAAGATGCAGTGGCAAGTGCCTTGTCTAGGCGTACCCTCGTATATGTACCTCCGGCTACTCTTTTCTCAAATGTCCAGCTGGTTCCCGAGAAGCCAAGATCTATGAGGCCGCATGTATCAACAACGTCCCTAAACCATTCACCTGTGTCATACATCGATGACCAACCCCATCATGTTCATTCAAACTGAGTACTTCATTGAAATCATCGAGGCATAACCATGGCTGATCATTATCTTCAGTGAGAGATCTTAACAAGTCCCAAGTCTTGCCTCTTTCGCTAACTTGTGATTCACCATACATCACTGTGAGGCGCCATGGTATAGTACCAGGAAGAGTAACATGAGCATCAATATGATAAGCAGAGTAACCAAAATTTTCAATCTTTATTTCATTATTCCAGAAAATACCGCGACCTCCACTTCTACCAGAGCTACTAACAGCGTATGCATTATCATAACCTAGGGTGCCTACCAAGTTCTCTACTCTATCTCTAGGGAGTTGAGTTTCAACTATACATAGCACCAACGGAGCAAACTGCCTCGCAAAATTGCGAAGCTCTCGAACTATCGCGGGTTTGCCCGCCCCGCGATAGTTCCAACATGAGAGACTCATTGGACCCAGCGGCGCTCCTCTGAGGAGCCTGCCACGTTGTCCAAATTGCTTTTGTTAGGAGAACTCCCGTTCTTGTGCTTCTTTCTGTCTCTTGGGGCGATGTAAGATGGTGGAGGAGGAGGGACAAGAATCATCGCCCCTTTGCATAGATGCATCCACGGTGTCACCCTTACTGCTCTCAGTTGCTGACTGATCATCCATGTTCAGTTTGCGAATAACCGATGCTTGGGGAGGGTCAGTTCCCGCCTTATCGCCTTTGCCCTTAAGTGGGCTTTCCGACGTATCCTTGAGATCATCGTCATCGTCTCTGTCAACTTCATCCCCCAGACCGGCCTCCTCTGATGACCGTTTCTTGGCTCCATTATTCCTGTCGCGACCGCCTCCACGGGCTCGTCCACGTCCACGTGCAGAGTTCCCCCTGTTCTAGCCGGGATCACGGTTTTGGCTCTCTGGCAGGGGTCTTCGAGTGGCTTTCATCCACTCACCATATTCAATCTCCTCGGGGCTATGAACCCCATCGCCGCACTCCTCCATGGAGTGGCCTAGGATGCCGCAGACTTCACAAAAGAAGCCAATCTTCTCATATTTGACTGGCAGGAGGATTCGCCCTTCCCCTTTGATGTTCAATGGGGTAAAACGCACCAAAGGATTAGCCAGTTTAATCTTTGCCCGGACCCTAACATAGTTGCCCTCGAAAACTCGGTTAGGGTTCATCTCCACACTCTTCACTTGGCCTATGCGGCGGGCTAGTTGGTATACGATCATCTCCTTCCTATAGAGCTCCGGGGTCTCGTGGATTTGCGCCCACACATGAACTCGGTCGAGCTGAACCAAATCTGGCTTCCCTTTGCCGTCGTACTCTTCAATTGCAACCATTAGGCCCCTATAGATCCAGGGTCCCTGGTGCATGACTCTGTTCCAATCCCCTAGACAGAAGAGTTGGATGATAAACAGATTGTCATCTGCCTCTCGGGTTTCTGGCTCGTTGGCAAGTTTCCATGTGAAAATCATTGTGTTCTTGAAGGAATCAACGCTGGAAAACTTTGTCATGTTCACCCTTGCACCAGCCAGACACCGGGCCGCCTTCGACAACTCTGCGATTTCCTCATTGCCAACAATCACGCCATCCAGCTCTGTCTCCTTTAGTTTCATGTTCCTCGTCGCTGCTTCCAGATCGATCGGGATCTTCCCCTTCCTTCTGCCTGCACTAGTACTGCCTCCTCCATTGCCTGGAGTCGTCCCTGTCATGGCTGCAGCCGAAACCCTAGATCACCGCACCGCGCCGAGGCCGGGTGGAAGGACAAGCCGACCCCTTTGTCGGCCCAAGCGCTGGCGTGGGATGGGTGGGATGCGCAGCCAGGTTATCGGAAAACCTCAACGGCGACGAAACGACGCCGGAGTAGATAAACCCTAGTCGCCTCGGCGGCTAGGGTAGGATGGAGGGCGCCGACTGAGAATGAGTGGTGTTTGCTAGTTTGCAGATTTTTTTTTGAATACCTATACAGGGGCCTTAGGACATTAGAGGCCCTGTGCAACCGCACAGGTTGCATATGCCCAGGGCCGGCCCTGCAGGAATTACGTTGCAGCTTAATTGTTGGGTGGCAGAGAAACAACTACTTGTTCGTCGTTCCAAATTAAAGTCCAGATCAACAAGTTCTTTTGACACTCAGATCAACCAGTTGCGTGGCGTTTCCCTGGAGACCAGCATACTCCCTTTTCTTGTTCTTCTTGTTCTCCTTTTTTTCATTCTTTTTATCAACAAGTTCTTTTGGTACCCAGATCAACAAGTTGTGTTGCGTTGATCAACAAACTGTCAAATGCATCTGTAAACAAAGAAATGATTTGCTTCACGCCACATTCTACGAAATAACTGACGACTCGTTCTCTGATCACTGACAAAGGTATGCTTCCACCGACATGATAAGTGCAGATTCTTCATCGGTGAAGCCACGGTACAAAATTGAAAGCCAAATTAACAGAAACCAACTAACCACCTCGCCGATGACCTCGACGTTGAGGCCTGGCATAAAGGCACCTGCAGCCGCCCAGGGTGATGTCGCACGACGACATCCAGAGCGTGTCGCCAAACCGGCAGTTCCTGATCTGCAGCTTCCTGAGATCCACTCTTTGATTAGCCATGTCATCGGTTTGATTGGCTTTTGCTTGCAAGTAAAGGGGGCGATGCCGGCACGCTGTGGCTTTTCAGGTCGGTTATGTTAGGTTTTGTTTCTGCGTTGCTCGCTCTGGACATTGTACAGCGTGACAGTCCTACAATCTATTGTCGTTATATAAACAGGAAGCACCTATTTGTCATCCGACATAAACCGTTGCCCATGTGATGCAAATCCAACGGCGGCAATCCTTCAGTTCACGTGCTGTTCATCCTCAACCTCCGGCACCTCCTCTTCTTCCTTCCGGTACACCCACCTCCCAACCCAGGCTGAACTGCCAGCTCCCGTCCCCCGCCCACTCCTGACCGCTGCCCACCAAAAATTTCACACCCATGTGAAATAGCAAAACCATCGTTAAGAACATTGCCATGAAACTGTTCCATTCTCTCTTCATTGCCTCCAACCAAACACCGAGATGAAACCATAACATTCCGTTGCACTCGGTTCCGCAACCAAGCACACAGTAACAGATCAGCACGTTGCATCACAAACAGTTCAGCTATACTGCAGCTGCAGTGCAACCTTGGAAATAAGGCCTAGATCCATATGCATTATGCTGTGTTGGCCACAGCCCGGGCTAAGATTTGCAGTTCAGAAGACTAACCAAATTTACAGAACTGGTGCCCGCTTCAGAGTAGCAGACGTAGCATAAAAGTGCGACAGCGCCGAATTAAGTTCACACAAATAGCAGGGTCTAGGAAAACCCACCAACTACGACGGTACAAGTAATTTACAGCGCCGAGACGAATCCAGGGGCGTCATCCCTCGGGCCGGCGAGTGTCCTGTAGACATACAGCTTGTCCACCTTCTTTGCATCGTTGGCGCCTCCATCCGCCTGGCAGATGATCTCGACGTTGAGGCCTGGCATGGCTGCCGCGAGGGACCTGCAGCCACCCAGGGTGATGTCGCACGACGACATCCAAAGCGAGCGCATCGCCTCGTACCTGTGCGTGCCTGCAAGAAGCGCCGTGTTGCCAAATGGGCAGTTCCTGATCTCCAGCTTCCTGAGATTCTTGCAGCCGTTGAGCACATAGATCATGCCATCATCACTATCTCCTGCAAACGAGACAGAGAGCGTCTCCAGCCTCTCGGCGTACATGCCGATGTACAGGAACACGCTGTCCGTGAGAAGGCCAGACATAGATAGACGCCTGAGGCCCTTGCATGACCGGACAATTGCCCCAAAGCCCTCGTCCAGTGGCTGGCCTGTCACGGCATCTACTGACCCATGCAGGCAGATATGCAGTCTGAAGGACGTGATTCGCGAGCAGTTCTTTGCCACCGTAATCAGAGCAGAATTAGTCATTCGACTGCAGGAATAGAGCACAGAGTTTAGCTTCCGACAGCCTGAAGATACTGCAACCAGCCCTTCCTCTGTCACACCAGTGCTTGCTAACACATTTGCATTCGCAGGAAATATCCTCAACTCTTGCAGCTCCAGGCAAGAAGAGGCTACAACCTTCAATCCTGCATCGCCAATGTGATCTAGTACCTACAACCATTAAGCCTTAGTGAATAAAACATTTTATAACATGAAACAACCAGCAAGGACGAAACGCAAATGAAAGAAACAATATGAACAACAAAGGTTTACTCTAAGAATCCTTTAATCAGAAGTGTTCCACTATAACTATTGAAGTAACCTTCCAATACTAGTTAAAACACCCAAAAGTATGTCACCTCTTTGTGTGTGGTTTGTGTGGGTGAGCGCATTAAGTAACACTGACAATTAAGTACAATAGCTATTAGACAATGTTTCCCTAACATCAATGAACCCCATATCAGTTATTACTAAATCATCATTTTGTCTTAGTCATTCTCAAAATACAGTACCACGTTGACAGAATTTTCATGCCTACAACTTTTCCTTGTGCACAGCAAGGCTAGAAATGCATACTATAAAGTATATTGTAGCATTACTGAAGATGCCAAGAAAGGTAAAAAGGGTCTACTCCCAAAGTTCGCTGACATTTTTAAGATTATCATATCTTCCACATTCGCAGGGTCTGGTATTTTCAAATGTCTATACTGGTACAAACTAATTTGTTAAACAAGTCAATAGATAAACATGTGTTCTTAACTTCTTATGCAGCCTCTGTTAAAGAGTAAAGCATAAGAAGTTGAACTAAACGCATTTTGTATGTTAAATATACAAAATTCTTGCCTAGTAAGTACCACTTAAAACAGCATATTGGGCAACATTTTCATTACTTGCTAATTGCACTACAGCAGGGTTGACAAAAGCAGAACTTCCAAATACGTAAACATCTCATTTCATAGGCTTGAAGTGGAACAACATCCAACAAAGTAAAGATCTAGTAACTGCATTTAGTAATTTAACATAATAAGAAACAGGCTAAATTTCCATAACACCAGTGCTACTAAACCTTACCCACAAGTGTCGGAGATTCTGACATTGGTGAATAGTTCCAATAAGATCAACTGTCCGAAACATTGGAGCATAGCTAAGGTTCAAGCATGTTAGGTTCTTGCAAATACAATGTATTATTGGAGTAATCCAACGTGAAGAATCCCAAAAGCCTGATAAACTATTCAGAGAAGTGCATTGCTGAATAGCACTGTAGAGACTGGGGAGTGCACCAGCATTATTGCTTTGAGCAACCAATCCTGTACCTAAATCCACCAGCTTAGGAGCGGAAGTAAGAATTTTGGCTAAAACAGCTGGTGGAACTGCACGATTTAACCTTAAGCTTTTAAGATTTGGACTCCTTGCAACAAGACTTTCCAATGCATTAGCACTCACTGCTCCATCCAAGCAAGCAAAATTCAAGGATTCTAATGATGTCGAAGGCTTGGGGAAACAACTCAACCAATGACGGCCTCGAAACTCCACCTGACTCCCTTGTAAGTCAAGCTCCTTGAGAAACCTGCAATGAAGAGTTACAAATTAAGTAATATGACTTGCAATTACCGAAAGAACTTTTCTGAAGCAACACTTAACAAACTGAAAAGAGGCCGAGATGAATTAATCTTCATAGAACAGAACATGTGTATACAATAACTTCTAAGATACACAAAATTTGCCAGGTAACATTCTAATTGTTATCAACATAATCTGGTTTACGAATGACATCATTGTTGGTGACTCCTGATGCAAACAACCTACCAGTTCTACAGAAAACAAACGGACAGTGCGCAAACTATCGAATTGCCTTAAAGATGGTATCACCAAATATGTGTCGCATAAATTATAATAATTCAATCTGGAGTCACATGGAAATGATACTTTATGAATAGACATGAGAAAATATGTAATATGACTGGGAATGTAATAATAGCTGTAATTGTTAATAATAAATATGAAACAATTTTTGAGTGCCTTTTTTTGAGAGAGAAACTTTTGAGTGCCTTACGTACATACAGGCTTTACAAATGTCATGGGTGGAGATCAGAACGTGGGGCCTTGGGCCTACATTAAGTGGGCTGCACAATGCAAGTAACAACCATGTACACCTAAGATTAATGAGAAGATATTTTCCACTATCTTAACCTTCCAAGTCACGAGAACCGAACGGTGTTTGGTTGGCTAGAGCACACGCCTGTGAGCTCCCCACCCGCATTTGAGGCACAGCCTCCGTAGGTGCCTCACTTTTACCTCAACAACGCACAGTTTAGAGAGGGAACCCTTTAACCACTTTTTCTTATCTTTCAAGTTGCGATCTCCAGGTTTCGTTGTGTGAGACTAAGGAGTTCCATTGTTTAAGAGGGCAGGCTCACCAATATAAGGCATGCCGTATGACACAGCAACTTAAATGAAGAACCAATTTGTTATCTCCTACAAAGTTCATCGCCCGCACCTAGGATCTGACTTTACCCTTACCAAGCCAACACTGCCAGTACAAGCTACCCTTCGTTAGTGTTTACCCTGTTGCGTACATTGGTAACAAGGATTTGCAATTTATATTGCTGAAATTCCCTAGCCTTACGTAAATACCAATCCGTGGGCACGTGAATCCACCCGCAGAGCTACGAAATTATGCAAATACAGTAACAAGTTTGTGGTGAGATTCAAAACTGAAGAGCAAAAAATACGTACGATGATTATGGGTAAGAATAGTGAATAATTACCATTATTCACCTAATTAAGAGTTGGTAGCACTTCAAATGTGAGCCCTTCAAGACGCTATGGGAGTGGACGTACAACCCACCACCTAGGTTCAAGTCCTCATGGACGTGATTTTATATTCCTATATTATACTGAAGGGTTTCTGACAGTTTTCTTTTTTTTAAAAGGCAAGCATTTCGATTCATGGTTTTCGAGTCGCGACTCATCCGAGTCGAGTCGCTCTGGGGTAGCGACTCGGAAAAAGTCGAGCCTGCAGTTGCGACTAGTCGCGACTCACGACTCAAGTCGACACTAAGTTGAGTCGACATTTTTTTGCAACTCATCGACTAGTCGACGACTAGTCGCGCAACTCGAAATTCATGCTTCGATTATATTGATGGGAGGGTCGAGAGACTCTAGAGGCATATTTGAAATTAGCAATAAATTACTGGTGAAAGAACCCTCGAGTATTCTAATCCTCCTTTAAATTGGAATGATATGACATAACCAACATTACTACATTAGTGCCTCCCTCTTTTTCCGATGTTATGGTAATGCCACATTGCTATATGTAAATCCCCGACAGTCCAGATATGTCTTTTAAAGTTACTGGTGAAAGAGCTCTCAAGATTCCACTTATTTAAGTGCAGCATACCAAACTTTTTTATATTGATCAGATCTTGAAATGTATACATGCAGTCATGAAGATTATATAACACTGGAACAATGGATTGACCCAGTATGCAATGCATTCACAATCTCACAAACTGGTTTGAAGAAACATCCCTTAAAATAAGACCTTCTTTAATAAACTGAAATGCATCTAAAATCTCAATCATTATTGTTTATCAGAACTCATGGAAAGGGAGATAGAGCAATGCCAACTGCCAAGGACTTATCAAGGTTTTTCTGTAGGATCATTTAAATGTCATTGATAGTTTCTCGGTTTCCATTCTAGGTATCCAAGATTCAAACAATTGTACAAGGATAAACAAGCTTCCATGATCTGGTACAAAATTGTAGAGCATCGAGATAAACTGGGTATGGCAAGAAGGTTGAATACGAATTGCAGTTTATGAGGCGATGCTGGTGATAACCCATTTACATTCAATGTCTAACGGGAGACACCCACACTCAGTACCATTATCATAACATGAAAAGTAAAAGACTTCCAAGCTTGTAGCATTCTGACCTGCAATTGGTGGCAATAGTAGCAAGGCCATCAGTGCTGAACCCCTCACAGCTAACAAGGACTAGTGACCTCAAATTAGGGAATGAGTGAGCAAGGTGATTGAGGCAACCATCAGTGACAACCATCCGCTTCAGGCGGAGCTCTTCAAGGCCAGGGCATGCACGGGCACACGCATCCACCCATGGCTCCGCTGAGGCACCCCACCCCGCAGGGACAAGGTTGAAGTCAGCAAAGCGTGGCTTGCCCTTCACGGTCAGCGAGCGCAGGCAGGGGAAACGGGCGTGCACACACTCCGGGCGCACCGCATAGCAGTTGGAAATGAACACGGAGCGGCGAGTGAGGCCCTCGATGCGGTACCATGCGTGGCACACGAGAGATGCAGCGTCGCGGTCACGGTGCGACGATACGAAGCCAAGGATGTGCTCCACCACTTCATCTGGGAAGTAGGGCATGTTGCCGCCTCCGAGAATCCTAACAAGCCACAATTAACTTTTACAGTTTACGGCTATGACCTGTTCACAGTCACACAAGCAAAGAAACAAAATATTGTATTAGCACAGGGCACCAATTTACGACCATTTGCTTGAAATTGGTACTTGTACTGGCTGATATGCGATATATATTCATACTCAAAGAAGTACTTGATCATAAATTTCCAAGAATTAACACAGTTAACTAAGCAACAGTCACACGAATTTTTGCATATTTCCATAAGTAAAAGCGTTCGCAAGAAAAGCACCGAGCACGACCGGCGCCGTCCTCCGACCGCACACCCAAAGAGTGCCATGGGGTTCGGCTGGACTGGAACCCCAACATTTCCTCTTCTTTTTTTTCTTCCGGAAAAGGAACTCACAGCTATCATCAGCTCACCAAGCAGCGACAGAATCCGCAGGAAACTCGACGGATTGAACTTCTCACATACCACGGCAAAGAAAGAAAAGAAAAGACGAGATCGAAACTATCCGGGCAGCACAAGCAAGTTAGGGTTCGTCACCAGTCCCCGTCCGGACGGATCGGCAGTCCAGTGGAGCGGAGAAGCTGCGGATGAGGAGGAGGACGGCGGCGACCGTGGATTGAGAGGAGAATCCCTTGGAGGTGGCGTTCCTCGGTGGAAGGAGGCCTGGACCCGGGGGCGGGTGCTCGGCCGGCGGAGTGGAGCGCGATGACCGTCAGAGCCTCAGAGGGGAATGAAGATGAACGAGGGGGATGGAGCTATGTTATTATCGAATCGTTTTTTTATTCGCTTTATTATTATTATCTCACCCACCCCGCCTCCCCTCTCACTAACAGGTGGGCCCTCGCTGACAGAACCCTCTCCAGCGCCTCTCTCTCTCTCACACACGAGTCACCAGCGGAAGAGCAGCGGCGGCGTCCGGCGGCGCGCGTCGAGGTGCTGCCCCTCTCCTCTCCCTCGCCCCCTTCCCCTTAGGGCTGCTCTGCCCCCTCTCTCTCTCGGGCGTCCCCATGGGTGGCTGACGGCGGCGGCGTTGGATGCCCTCTCTCCCTGCTCTGGTTCCCCTCCCCCTCTCTCCACCCTGATCTGTTTTTTCCTCTCCGAGCTGCAGCGCGAAGGAGGACAGGGACGAGCGGCAGGCCGGCGACCAGCAGCACCCCTCTCTTCTTCGTCGGTGATTCCTCCCCAGGTACTGTAACCCTAGCTGTTCGATCTGTTTGGACAGTAGATTCGCTGATCTGTTTGGGCTCGGCTAGAACAATAAGTATGCAGGTGCAGACTATCTGTAACCGAAAGTAGCCAAATGGCCTAAATCAAAATATGCACTGCTCAGTTCTTAACCACCTTAACAGAATCAGATCAGCAGCAGCTGGAAACTAGAGCACAGCGTCTGTCCAGTAGAATCGCCCATGGAGCTGCTCAAGTCATATTTCCATGTCCGTCTGCAGACCATGCTAACTTCTTTTGCAACCAAGTGTTCTAGTGGCCAAACATGACCACAGCGAGTCGAGAATTTTAAAGTACCAGTACCATTTATAGTCTCTCAGCAATCATATGACCGAACCCTTTCTTTGGATGTGTTACTCCTGCTATATTGCAAACTTGGAATAATTGTTATGATAGGTCCTACGTTAACCATGGTGTATGCTTTCTTAGGGAAATCATGGTGAATGTTGATCATGTTTTTGTAAGTAATATTTTTGAGAGGTGAATGCTGATCATGATTTTGTAACTTACGCGTGTCTGTTGAGGAAATGGATGTTTCTTCCATGGTTAACATCTGGAAACCCGATAATAGATATGTATTACTATTTCATCCCTTTTGTCTGATGATCCTGCGTATGGTTCCAGGTTGGAAGGATGAGGAAGGGGCTTCATCCCCAGATGCAGTGGATCTCGTACGTGACGCAGAGCGGCAGGCTGATCAACATCATGATGACCAAGGTGAACCATACCGGCAAGGTGTACCACATGAGGGCGAAGCGGCAGATGGCACAGAGCCTGGGGCAGATTGCCAAGTTCAAACGCCGATACGAGCAGGAAGCGCCGGAGGAGAACCAAGACAAGTAGGACACTGCTGTTTGCAGAGGAGCCATAGATTCTCCTTAGCCTTAAGCTGCGTCATCAGATTTTAGTTAATGAACTTTGGTCGTGGAATTTTGTTTCCATTCTCAGGGATAATGCTGTTTAAACCTCTGCAAGGTTGCATTACTTGCATGTTGGGATTCTCTAAGTCGTAAAACAAAAAGGAATGGAACCAATTAGTTTCTGTTTTTACATCAGTTAATGGTTGGGCATGCCAACATGTCTTTGTTCTGTTTCTAATGCATTAGTTTGCTTGAAATCCTTTGCTGTAATTGAGAGATCGATGTGAACAAAGCTCAGCGGTTCTTGTGCTGCTTACCTTGCAGGCTTTGCACAACGTGGGCTTCTGAGAACTCAGTTCAACAACTTTGGTTACTTCAAGATGATGATGAGTTTTGCCGGGATGGTGATTGGCTAAAATTTGATTTAGTTTAGCCTGGAGGAGGAGGAGGAACATGAAGAGATGGAGGCACTGAAGCTGTGGAGGCGGCAGTGTTCACAGTTCACAAACCAGTAGGATGCTTCAACTTACCGTGCCTTCTATATCGATCTAATCTTTTCCATAAGCAGCTAAGAAATGCACCGCATCATTTCAAGCACAATTATACGAGAACAATTGGTAGAATATCCATCAGTAAAACATGCTGACCTCTTCAAATATTGTTCATTTCCTGATCATTTTCCAACGTCAATTGAACAAATGAACAAAATCTTGCGTAACAGCCAACACCTGCTCATTTTCCCCACTTTATCTGTCTACATGAAACATTGGCACAATTTCACATCATAAAACATTCGGCAGTTGTGTTGTGATAAATTTTAAGAAACAAAGTACGGTTATCAAATTTCAGACAACTATCGTTGGCCCATTATGATAGTTTGGAAATAATGCATCATAAACAATATACTTTGGCATGATTCAACATTGCACAATTGCTAATTAGGCATCTAAATGTTACTATTTCCAAAGGCATCTAAATGTTCAACAGCATGGCACCGACTGCAAGGCTCCACGACTTTTAGCACGACTCTTGAGGGAACCTTCTCCTCGACATGTGTTCTGATAGCCAAAAGCGCCCTGGGAGCCTCCATGAGGATATCCCTCCCCATAGGGAGGCATCTGTCAGGTGGGGCCCAAATGCGGATACCACTCCCTATATAGTACACTGATATTTATTGACGCTACACCCTCCAGAACTGTGACAGACATGAGTGATGTCCAAAGTGAGGCGCTCCAGCGATGACGCATTCTCCACACAACGTGACATGTTAGCTCAACCAAGCTCTTCGCGGAACAGAAGCCGACGATCGTCACGCTCCTTAGGCTGTTGTGGTGGTGTTGCGGTAGCCGCTTCAGACACGAGGAATCCCCGATAACTGAATCATGCTTCATGTCAGGTTGCCGTACCTGCAGAGAAAGCCAAGATGCTTGCATCAGCGATTCCACAATTGACACTAGGTATATGATTGCAAGATGAAACGTAACTTACTTCAAAGATGAAAGTCTCCAGGCAAGGAGAAGCTTCAAGAAATGAAACCACAGAAAGGTAATCATAATCTGGTGAAATAGCTTCATCTCCAATTAGAGAAATATGCAAGTACTTGAGGCGGCGGAATTTGCTGGGTAGCATTGGCGTGCTGATCATCTGCATAAAGGCACCTAAGATTAGTTATATGACTAGGACGGCAACTGTTACATGCCAACAGCTAGTCTATACTCATTGAAACTTTCATCATATACCTCACTAGCGAAGGACATGACAAGCCTTTCAACATTTGGCGCATAGGACAGAAGCTTGGTACGAGCATGCAAGACACTGTTGGACCGATTGAATTCTAAACACCCCATTTCCACATTCTTTACTTGCAATGCACTTTCAAGTGAAATCAATACTGAGCTACCAGAGAAGTGAAAGGTGGAGATATTTGGAGCATTACTGTCTATCACTTGCAGTTTTCTGCATAGATGCACTCTCAGGAATGTAAGCACACTACAAGGTATCTTGAGGCAAACTATCTCGGGGAAATTCAGGAGTCCCAAAAGCTCCAATGCAGTACAACTGGAGAGAAGGCCCTCTAGCAGTCTAGCTCATCATCAGCAATCAGTACATTACTCAGATATAACATTGTCAAGCTTCTCCAAAGACCAAGCTCGACCGAGGGACGAAAGGCACAGTTGGCTACGTGAAGATACCGAATTGAGTTTTCACCCCTGTTAAATAAAAGTGAGCATGGGAAATTGTATGGTTCCCTAGGAATATGAGGCAGCAAAATGTCGAGTTCTTCAATTCCTGCTGTAACAGCAATATGAAGCTAACTATAATATAACAGGAATCGACCCTGTTACAGTCATTAAGTTCAAGCATTAGTTTCTTCATGCCAACATCCGAGTGATGTTTAAGAATATGGTCAACTTTGCTGATGAGATCTCCTGTCATTTCCTCCTTTCCAATAACAGCTCCATTCAAACCGAGCATTAGGGATGTCTTCTTTCATGGAAATTTGCAGGTGTCTAGACCATTCAACAATGAGGATACATTTGAGCTCGGGAGCAGAAACTCCATGTCCCCGGAATGATGCACTATGACGAACTCACTAACTTTATGCACAACTTGCCAGTCGATCCTGAGCCGATGGTCCCTCTAGCCTCCCCGCAGACGTCATCACTGCCAATTAATTCATCAGCCCCTCTATCTTTGGACATTCAGAGGAATGAAAAATGCGACAGCTTATGCCTTTCAAAAAATATACTCCCTCTGATTCAAAAGGAGTGTAGCGGTTTTAGTTCAAATTTGAACTAAAACCATGATACTTATGTTGGATCGGAGGGAGTATTATTTATGCAATGTCATAGAGTGTATCGAGTGAGATCAGGCTACAGACTAACAAAGCACTTCACCATGAACTTCCATCAATACATTACTGTAATTCAGCATTTCATTATACAAAGAGGCACATGTTTGTCCTCAAGTACAAAACTGGTAACACACGGATCATGAAATTTAACACAACACTAGGCACTTCTGACAATTGAAAGAACAACTCATCACATACATTATAATTTTACATGATTAGGCACTGAGAAAATTATGCCATGGTTGACATCTAATGTTCAACAGCATGGCACCGACTGCAAGGCCCTGAAACATTTAACTTAACTCTAGAGGGGATTATGCCCTCAACGTGTGTTCTGATAGCCAAAAATGCTCTATGGGCTTCCTTGATTATATCCCTCCCCATAGGGTTGCAACCGCCAGGTTTATCGGCTGAACAGCCATAAGAACCGAAACTAGTGTCCAATGTGAGACACTGAAGCTATGATGTGTTCTTAATGATATGAAGTGTTAATTCGAACATGCTCTTAGCAGAGCAGAAGCCGACGATCGTTACGCTCTTTAGGTTGTCATGGCAGTGTTCTGGCAGCTGCCTCAAATGTGAGATATCCCCAACAATCGAATCATGCTTCATGTCAGTCTGATGTACCTACAATAGAAGTTTAAGATGATCGTTCAGTTGTTCTGCCATAGGTACTAGGTATGCTTGCAAGATGATCAGTAACTTACTACAAAGATAAAAGTCTCCAAGCAAGGAGAAGCTACAAGAAAAGAAACCAGAGAAAGGTAATCATAGGCCGGTGAAATAGCCTCGTGTCCAATTAGAGTAATGTGCAAGTATTTGAGGTGAATGAATTTGCTAGGTAGTGTTGGTGTACTGATCATCTGCATAAAGATGTCTCGGATTAATCATATCACGTAAGAAAGCTGTTGTATGCAAATAGCTACCCTATGATCATCACAACGTTTAGAATATACCTCATTATACGAGGATACGCGAAGGCGTTTCAACATTCGGTACAGATGGCATAAGCTTGGTCCGAGTATACCAGATAAAGTTGGGCTGATATGAACATATCCTCATGTTCTTTACTTGCAATGCGCCTCCAAATGAAATCCTTACCAAGTTACTGCCACTGATGTCAAAAGTCGAGATATTTGGAGCGTTGCTCTCTATCTCCTGGAGCTTTCTGCATTCACCCACTCGCAGGAAGCTGAGCCGCTGGAGCTGACAAGGTATCTTCACACGAACTATCTCTTTGCATCTAAAGAGCCACAGTAACTCCAACATGGAAGAAGTGGAAAGAAGGCACTCTAGCTCATCGCTCGTAATCAGCACATTAGTCAGCAGCAACTCTTTCAACCTTCTCCAGCAATCAAGCTCAGCTGTGGGACGAAAGACACAGCTGGAGAGCTTAAGATGCCGAATTGATTTTTCACTCCCACTGAATAAAAGAGAGCATGGGAAGTTGTATTCTGCCTCACTGGTAAGAGACAGCAACATGGTGAGCTCTTCAATCCCTGCTCTGAAAGCAATGCGAAGCCAACTATTGAGATAACAGTGATCAACCTTGCGGCAACAGTAGAGATTAAGCTCTAGTTTCTTCATGCCAACACCCGAGTGATTCTTAAGAATACCGTCAACTTTGCTGATGAGATCACCGTCAACTTTGCTGATGAGATCTCTTGCCATTTCATCTTTATCAATACCATTTACATTCAAACCTAGTGTTTCCTTACTTAAGGTAAGGTTGCGATAGCGTCTCCATGATTGCAGAAATGTGTGCGACACACAAGCCGCACGAGCAGCGTCTCGTAATGGCATTAGGGCATGTATATGTCGATATATGTCCTGAATGCAGAAGCACAGACGGGAGAAAGATATCAGAATATAAAAGAAACATTAATATTAATACTAGAATGTAATTCTAGTGAGTGGATCAAGGGCTACAAAAATGAGCTTTTTGAGGAAGATTTTCCTGCAATGTTACTTATTATTGATTAATTAGTATCGGTACAATTGCATTCTTACTTAGATTATGCATATGGCAGTGAACAAGAATTATTTATTTGCATTTGTGCAAGTCAACATTCAGCACCCATGCGGTGATCGGTGATGCTATACCATACAATGTAATACAATAATATCTGATAATCAAGTCAGTATGGCAGCCAAACAAAAACATGAAATTGTTCACTGGGTATAAATAGTACTGTACATATGAAAATTTAGTGCAACAAACATAGACTGCCAAAGCCAGATAAGAGAACAGTCTTCCATCATATGTGGTTCTTTTTTCCAGAAAATTTGGTTACTACTAGTACTACAGCGCAAGGTCTCAACATTGTGGCAGTGTAATAAAGCATTCCGCAGACAGATGCTCGGATTGTCAGAACTTGTCATCATAATCTTATACTCCGAATATGCATACCTAGCATGATTCTAAGTTTGGTTGTAGCAGTAATCATATGCCAATGAAGAAAGTATTGTGGTGGTGGACTGGTACGAACCAAACACAGCATTAAGTAGTACAAACACAACTTTTCTTCAGGTTTACTCAGCTAGTAAAATTCTCACCAGTACTTCCCTATAATAATCCAGGTAAAACACGCAATGGTATTTTACTCAACAATTTAATTCGTCAGTTATCAGAAACTGTATACCTCTGGAAGGTCGAGACCCGGTCTTAGTCCAGCAGCACTTTGCGAATAATCATCTTGCTGGCGCAGTGAGCACTTCTTTTTACAGAATGAAGCAATCAATCCATCTGTCATACATAAGTCATAATAAGAGTACATCAATACTCTGTGGTAGCACAAACAATTCGGCATGCATCCGAGATTAGATAGATCTCAATTCAAGGTTAAACTGCAGAGGTTACAATTAAAAAAACTGCAGAGGTTGAACGCTGAAAAAATCTCTGCAATCATCGAAAGAGATAAGAAGGGGAGTAGGATGCGTACCGTGTCGAGTTCTCCGGCGACGGCGCTGCCGGTGGCGCTTCCTGGACATGAGTCTCATCAGTCCCAGATGCAGCACCAATCGATGCCCGGGCTCGCGATCCGGGCCTTTTCGCCGACTAAGGCGGAGGAGATCGTTTCAGCGCTGGAGCCGCCGAGCGTTCTCGGGACGATGGAGGCCGGAGTCTCTCGATAAAAGAGCAACCCCTGTGTAAACAGAGAAGAGAAGAAAAAGAAAATAGATAGCACTGGTAATCTTTTTTTTGAGGGTTTTGCTTCAGTTTCTTTTATATATCTTCGTTCTTATTGTCAGCAGCCATCCACAACCGCACGATCAAGTCATTATCTTTTTTTATGGAAATCAAGTCATTATCATGAAAGGTATAGGTTGAAACACCATATGCAACACAAAAAGAAAACTCAAACATGACGTGTAGGAGCGCTAGGAAGAAGACAGGAATGGAAGAGGCGCCCCATCGATGATCATTCACCTTTGTTTAGCTTTTTTAAAGTTTTCATAAAATTTGTTAGGGGAACCTAAGAAAGGAGATTGACATTCCGCGTTGCACCTGCTACGTACTTGTCGCCCCCTTTTCACCACTCATTTAGCGCGTCTTTATTCACAAAGATGATGGAAAAGGGATGTAAGTATTGAAACGCGCTTTTTTAGGGAAAGCCTTCAGTCTAGCTTTATTAATTTCAACAAATGCTTACATCATTCACAAGTAGCACCGAAAGGAAACTAGGGGTCATCCAACCACAAAGCTGGTGGATCATCCCTTCCCCTTTGAGAGCTAGCCTATGAGCAACCATATTGCATTCTCTAATGCAAATGCTGAAAAAAGACCTTCCCGAAATCTAAACACAAAGAACGACATTCCTCAAGTATGGGTCCTGCCACCATAGCTTGTCCAGAATTGTTTGCCATCGCCTCCATCAATATTATGTTATCTGCTCGAGCAACCAGAGTATGTGCACCAATAGAACGAGCTAGCTTTAGACCCTCCAACAGCGCCGCCGCCTGAGCTGAGTCAACATCCGCCACATGATCAAGTTTAGCTGTGGATGCCGCAATGAAAAAGTCCAAATGGTCTCTAATGACAGCCCCACATGAACCAGTATGATCCTCCAAAAAAGAAGCATTTGTATTCAAGACCAGTTGGCCGTTTAGTGGCCTCGACCATCTGTTAGTTCTTGGCAGGGAAGCCTTCGGTGTTGATGCTCGAACAAAATTTAGTGTCGTAGCAATTATTGCTTGGCTTGATCTCTCCAAATTCTGCACATCCTCTCCCTTTTCTATTTGCCTTCTCTGCCATTGACGGAGTCATGGATTAAGGGGTCCTCGGACAACCGGACTATATGCGAGTGCCGAATTGTTGGACTATGAAGATACAAGATAGAAGACTTCGTCCCGTGTCCGGATGGGACTCTCTTTTGCGTGGAAGGAAAGCTTGGCGATTCGGATATGAAGATTCCTTTCTCTGTAACCGACTCTGTGTAACCCTAACCCCCTACGGTGTCTATATAAATCGGAGGGTTAAGTCCGTAGGACAACAACAATCATAACCATAGGCTAGCTTCTAGGGTTTAGCCTCTACGATCTCGTGGTAGATCTATTCTTGTAATACTCATATCATCAAGATCAATCAAGCAGGAAGTAATGTATTACCTCCATCGAGAGGGCCCGAACCTGGGTAAACATCGTGTCCCCCGCCTCCTGTTACCATTAGCCTTAGACGCTTAGTTCGGGACCCCTACCCGAGATCCGCCGGTTTTGACACCGACATTAGTGCTTTCATTGAGAGTTCCACTGTGTCCTCATCATAAGGCTTGATGGCTCCTTCAATCATCTACAACAATGCCGTCCAGGGTGAAGTTTTTCTCCCCGGATAGATCTTCGTATTTGGCGACTTCACACTACAAGCCAACTCGCTTGGCCATCTGGAGCAGATCGACAGCTATGCCCCTGGCCGTCAGGTCAGGTTTGGAAACTTGAACTACACTGCCGATATTCGCAGAGACTTGATCTTCGACGGATTCGAGCCTATGACAGCTACGACCCTGGCCGTCAGGTCAGGTTTGGAAATTTGAACTACACCACCGAAACGGAGACTTGATCTTCGACGGATTCGAGCCTATGACAGTCGCGCCCCGCCGCCACGATGAACATGACCTAGGATGGTGTGCGGGAGATTGCACCTGTAACCGCACTAGCCCTAGATCCAGAGCAGAGCGCGCCATCCGAGGACAGGAGGCTCAACCCCACCACGGAAGCCGCGAACTCAACGGCGCTAGAGCCAAACACAGATCTGACCTCCAACGAGGCCTGTGTCATCGGAACCTCGGACCCGTCTTCGGCCATAGGCTCCGAACCGCGTGTACCCGCGCCCATCGAATCCGACTGGGCGCCGATCTTAGAGTTTAGCTCCATGGACATCTTCCAACACTCACCTTTAGGCGATTTGTTAAACTCATTAAAGTCCCTCTCCTTGTCAGGAGATTCTTGGCCAAACTATGTCCGGCTTCAATGGGAAGTGGACGATGAAGAACTTCGTTACCCACCCACCACCCACTTGATAGCCATTGTCGACGATTTGACCAACATGCTTGATTTCGACTCCGAAGACATCGACGGTATGGGCGACAATGTCGGAGAAGAACAGGAACCACCGCCCATAGGGCGCTGGACAGCCACCTCCTCATACGACATATACATGGTGGATACACCCAAAGAAGACAACAGCGGTGACAAAAAGAACCCAGTCGAGGATAAAACTCCTGGAAAGCAGCCAAAGCATCGACGTCAGCGACGCCGCTCAAAACCATGCCAGGGTAAAAATAGCGATACCGGCACAAGAGGAAATAACACCCCGGACGACGCCGAAGATAATAAACCGCGGACCCAGCAATGGAGCTGGACGAGCAAGGTGATGGTGAACATAGTCCGGGGCCCCTGTCCGATCACAGCGATGCTAAAGACTCCAATTACCAACCTGTCTCCGAAGAGGAGAGCAGTCGGGGTGATGATGCATTCATCGTCCCGGAAGAACAATTGGAACAAGAGCACCTCCACCAGAGACTTATTGCCACCGCGAGGATCTTGAAAAAGCAGAAGCAACGGCTTAAAGCCGCACAGGATACGCTCAATGATAAATGGAACGAAGTGCTCGACACTAAGGAAAAATACGGCGGTAATCGCCAAACAAACAGCTACCCCAAACGCAAACTGCTCGATGACAATGCTACCGCGCCCATACCTTTGAACAACAATATGGCCGATCAGCCAGGCCGACCACCTCGTAATCGAGGCAGAGCGGCCAACAACTCCGCACACAAAACTGCACCCCTTACCCATAAAGGAAAGGAGGTCGCAACCCAGAATCAAAAGCTCGATTTACGTGAGGACTTGGACAAAAAAGCTGGTAGAACCATGTCCATTTATGGATCCAGGGAACGCGTTCCCATGCAGGATCAGGGCCATCAAATTAAATATGCAGGTAACTTACCAGTTCGGAACCAACACCGAACACTGCAAACTTCGGGCCCGCGCCGCGACACACCCAGATATAGGGGTGTTTCACACCCCTTGTGCTTCTCTGACGAGGTGTTGGATCATGAATTTCCAGAAGGTTTTAAACCCGTGAACATCGAGGCATACGACGGAACGACAGACCCTGCGGTCTGGATAGAAGACTTTATTCTTCACATCCATATGGCTCACGGAGACGATCACCACGCCATCAAATACCTAACCCTCAAGCTAAAAGGACCAGCTTGGCACTGGCTGAAAAGCCTCCCCGAAAATTCCATTGGAAGCTGGGAGGAACTTGAGGATGCTTTCAGGGCCAATTTCCAAGAAACCTATGTCCGACCTCCGGATGCTGACGATCTAAGCCACATAACCAACAACCCGGAGAGTTAGCCCGTAAGCTTTGGAACCGGTTTCTCACTAAGAAGAACCAAATCGTCGATTGTTCAGACGTCGAAGCCTTAGCAGCTTTCAAACACAGTGTTTGGGACGAATGGCTGGCCAGACACCTAGGCCAGGAAAAGCCAAGACAATGGCAGCCTTAACTACACTCATGACTCGCTTTTGCGCAGGAGAGGATAGCTGGTTAGCCCGAAGAAGCACCAGCGACCCGGGCACATCCGAAGTCAGGGACGGCAATGGAAAGCCACGACGAAATAAAAACAAATGTCAGAACAATGGAGAAAGACCGGACAATACAACGGTTAACGCCGGATTCAGGGGCTCCAGACCCGGTCAACGGAAAAACTCACTTAAAGGTAGTAGAGATGGTCCGTCTAGCCTAGATAAAATTCTCAAAAGGCCCTGCCAAATTCATGGCACCCCTAGAAAAGCTCAAAGTGGAGCGTGGAAGCAGCGTTTACAATATGACATAGAGAATTGCAAAATACATACGGATCTGAATGTTACAGACCCGTTGACTAAAACCTCTCTCACAAGCAAAACATGATCAAACCCCAGAACTCATTGAGTCTTAATCACATGGTGATGTGAACTAGTTTAGTGACACTAGTAAACTCTTTGGATGTTGGTCACATGGCGATGTGACCTATCAGTGTTAATCACATGGCGATGTGAACTAGATTATTGACTCTAGTGCAAGTGGGAGACTGTTGGAAATATGCCCTAGAGGCAATAATAAATTAGTTATTATTATATTTCCTTGTTCATGATAATCGTTTATTATCCATGCTATAATTGTATTGAAAGGAAACTCAGATACATGTGTGGGTACATAGACAACACCATGTCCCTAGTAAGCCTCTAGTTGACTAGCTCGTTGATCAATAGATGGTTACGGTTTCCTGACCATGGACATTGGATGTCGTTGATAACGGGATCACATCAGTAGGAGAATGATGTGATGGACAAGACCCAATCCTAAGCCTAGCACAAAGATCGTAGTTCGTATGCTAAAGCTTTTCTAATGTCAAGTATCATTTCCTTAGACCATGAGATTGTGCAACTCCCGGATACCGTAGGAATGCTTTGGGTGTACCAAACGTCACAACTTAAATGGGTGGCTATAAAGGTGCATTACAGGTATCTCTGAAAGTGTCTGTTGGGTTGGCACGAATCGAGACTGGGATTTGGCACTCCGTGTAAACGGAGAGGTATCTCTGGGCCCACTTGGTAGGACATCATCATAATGTGCACAATGTGACCAAGGGGTTGATCACGGGATGATGTGTTACGGAACGAGTAAAGAGACTTGCCGGTAACGAGATTGAACAAGGTATCTGCATACCGACGATCGAATCTCGGGCAAGTACAATACCGCTAGACAAAGGGAATTGTATAGGGGATTGATTGAGTCCTTGACATCATGGTTCATCCGATGAGATCATCGTGGAACATGTGAGAGCCAACATGGGTATCCAGATCCCGCTGTTGGTTATTGACCGGAGAACGTCTCGGTCATGTCTGCATGGTTCCCGAACCCGTAGGGTCTACACACTTAAGGTTCGATGATGCTAGGGTTATAAAGGAAGTTTGTATGTGGTTACCGAATGTTGTTCGGAGTCCCGGATGAGATCTCGGACGTCACAAGGAGTTCCGGAATGGTCCGGAGGTAAAGATTTATATATGGGAAGTCCTGTTTTGGTCACCGGAAAAGTTTCGGGTTTTATCGATAACGTATCGGGACCACCGGGAGGGTCCCGGGGGGTCCACAAAGTGGGGCCACCATCCCCGGAGGGCTGCATGGGCCAAGTGTGGGAGGGGACCAGCCCCAGGTGGGCTGGTGCGCCCCCACAAGGGCCCAAGGCGCCTAGGGTTTGGGGAGGGGGCGCACCCACCTAACTTGGGGGGCAAGTTTCCCCCCTCTCCCCCCTTGGCCGCACCCTAGATGGGTTTTGGGGGCAGCCGCACTCCTTGGGGAGGCGCAGTCCCCTCCCTCTCCCCTATATATAGTTGAGGTATTTGGGGCTGCATACACGACGAGTTTCACCTCTCCCTAGCGCAGCCCTACCTCTCTCCCTCCTCCTCTCCCGCGGTGCTTGGCGAAGCCCTGCATGATTGCCACGCTCCTCCTTCACCATCACGCTGTTGTGCTGCTGCTGGACGGAGTCTTCCTCAACCTCTCCCTCTCTCCTTGCTGGATCAAGGTGTGGGAGACGTCACCGGGCTGTACATGTGTTGAACGTGGAGGTTCCGTCCGTTCGGCACTAGGATCTCCGGTGATTTGGATCACGACGAGTACGACTCCTTCAACCCCATTCTCTTGAACGCTTCCGCTTAGCGATCTACAAGGGTATGTAGATGCACTCTCCTTCCCCTCGTTGCTGGTTTCTCCATAGATAGATCTTGGTGACACGTAAGAAAATTTTGAATTTCTGCTACGTTCCCCAATAGTGGCATCATGAGCTAGGTCTATTGCGTAGATTCTTTGCACGAGTAGAACACAAAGTAGTTGTGGGCGTTGATTTTGTTCAATATGCTTACCGTTACTAGTCCAATCTTGTTTCGACGGTATTGTGGGATGAAGCGGCCCGGACCGACCTTACACGTACACTTACATGAGACAGGTTCCACCGACTGACATGCACTTGGTGCATAAGGTGGCTAGCGGATGCCAGTCTCTCCCACTTTAGTCGGAACGGATTCGATGAAAAGGGTCCTTATGAAGGGTAAATAGCAATTGGCATATCACGTTGTGGTTTTGCATAGGTAAGAAACGTTCTTGCTAGAAACCCATAGCAGCCACGTAAAACATGCAAATAACAATTAGAGGACGTCTAACTTGTTTTTGCAGGGTATGCTATGTGATGTGATATGGCCAAGAAGAATGTGATGAATGATATGTGATGTATGAGATTGATCATGTTCTTGTAATAGGAATCACGACTTGCATGTCGATGAGTATGACAACCGGCAGGAGCCATAGGAGTTGTCTTAATTTATTGTATGACCTACGTGTCATTGAACAAACGCCATGTAATTACTTTACTTTATTGCTAACCGGTAGCCATAGTAGTAGAAGTAATAAGTTGGTGAGACAACTTCATGGAGATACGATAATGGAGATCATGGTGTCATGCCGGTGACGATGATGATCATGGAGCCCCGAAGATGGAGATCAAAAGGAGCAAAAATGATATTGGCCATATCATGTCACTATTTGATTGCATGTGATGTTTATCATGTTTATACATCTTATTTGCTTAGAACGACGGTAGTAAATAAGATGATCCCTCATTAAAATTTCAAGAAAGTGTTCCCCCTAACTGTGCACCGTTGCGAAAGTTCGTCGTTTCGAAGCACCACGTGATGATCGGGTGTGATAGATTCTTACGTTCACATACAACGGGTGTAAGCCAGATTTACACACGCGAAACACTTAGGTTAACTTGACGAGCCTAGCATGTACAGACATGGCCTCGGAACACAAGAGATCGAAAGGTCGAGCATGAGTCGTATGGTGGATACGATCAACATGAAGATGTTCACCAATGATGACTAGTCTGTCTCACGTGATGATCGGACACGGCCTAGTTGACTCAGATCATGTAACCACTTGGATGACTAGAGGGATGTCTATCTGAGTGGGAGTTCATTAGATGAACTTAATTATCCTGAACATAGTCAAAAGCCCTTTGCAAATTATGTCATAGCTCGCGCTTTAGTTCTACTGTTTTAGATATGTTCCTAGAGAAAATATAGTTGCAAGTTGAGAGTAGCGATTATGCGATCAGTAGAAAGCTTATGTCCTTAATGCACCGCTCTGTGTGCAGAACCCCAAACATCGTCTATGGATGTTGCGAACATCGGACATACACGTTTTGATAACTACGTGATAGTTCAGTTAAACGGTTTAGAGTTGAGGCACCAAAGACGTTTTTCGAAACATCGCGGAACATATGAGATGTTTCGAGGGCTGAAATTTGGATTTCAGGCTCGTGCCCACGTAAAGAGGTATAAGACCTCCGACGATTTTCTTAGCCTGCAAACTAAGGGGAAAAGCTCAATCATTGAGCTTGTGCTCAGATTGTCTGAGTGCAACAATCACTTGAATCGAGTGGGAGTTGATCTTCCAGATGAGATAGTGATGTTTCTCCAAAGTCATTGCCACCAAGCTGCTAGAGCTTCGTGATGAACTATAACATATCAGGGATAGATATGATGATCCTTGAGGTATTCACGATGTGTGACACCGCGAAAGTAGAAATCAAGAAGGAGCATCAATTGTTGATGGTTGGTGAAACCACTAGTTTCAAGAAGGGCAAGGGCAAGAAGGGATACTTCATGAAACGGCAAATCAACTGCTGCTCCAGTGAAGAAACCCAAGGTTGAACCCAAGACTAAGTGCTTCTGTAATAAGGGGAATAGCCACTGGAGCAGGATTACCCTAGATACTTGGTAGATGAGAAGGCTGGCAACGTCGATAGAAGTATATTGGATATACATTATGTTAATGTGTACTTTACTAGTACTCCTAGTAGCACCAGGGTATTGGATACCGGTTCGGTAGCTAAGTGTTAGTAACTCGAAATAAAAGCTATGGAATAAACGGAGACTAGCTGAAGGTGAGCTGACGATATGTGTTGGAAGTGTTTCCAAGGTTGATGTGATCAAACATCGCACGCTCCCTCTACTATTAAGATTAGTATTAAACCTGAATAATTGTCATCTGGTGTTTGCGTTGAGCATAGACATGATTGGATTGTGTCTATCGCAATACAGTTATTCATTTAAGGAGAATAATGGTTACTCTATTTATTTGAATAATACCTTCAATGGTCTTGCACCTAAAGGAATGGTTTATTGAATCTCGATCATAGTGATACACATTTTCATGCCAAAAGATATAAGATAGTAATGATAGTACCACTTACTTGTGGCACTACCATGTAAGTCATATTGGTGTAAAACGCATGAAGAAGCTCCATGTTGATGGATCTTTGGACTCACTCGTTTTTGAAAAGTTTGAGACATGCGAACCATGTCTATTGGTGTATACACATGAAGAAACTCCATGCAGATGGATCGTTTGGACTCACTTGATTTTCAATCACTTGAGTCATGCAAATCATACCACATGGGCAAGATGACTGAAAAGCCTCGTTTTCAGTAAAATGGAACAAGATAGCAACTTGTTGGAAGTAACACAGTTTGATGTGTGCAATACAATGAGTGCTGAGGCATGCAGTGAATATCGTTATGTTCTTACTTCACGGATGATTTAAGTAGGTACTGAGTATATTTACTTGATGAAACACATGTCTGAATTATTGAATAGTTCAAGTAATTTCAGAGTGAAGTTGAAGATCATCGTGACAAGAGGATAAAATGTCTATGATATGATCATAGAGATGAGTATTTGAGTTACGAGATTTGGCACGCAATTAAGACATTGTGGAAATTGTTTCACAATTAATACCGCCTGGAACACCATAATGTGATGGTGTGTCCGAACATCATATTTGCACACTATTGGATATAGTGCATACCATGATGTATCTTATCGAATTACCACTATCGTTCATGGGTTAGGCATTAGAGACAACCGCACTCACTTTAATAGGGCACCACGTAATTCCGTTGAGACGACACCGTTTGAACTATGGTTTGGAGAAACCTAAGTTGTCGTTTCTTGAAAGTTTGGGGCTACGACGCTTATATGAAAAGTTTCATCGTGATAAGCTCGAACCCAAAGCGGATAAATACATCTTCATAGGACACCCAAAACAGTTGGGTATACCTCCTAATTCAGACCCGGAAGCAAATGATTGTTTCTAGAAACGGGTCCTTTCTCGAGGAAAAGTTTCTCTCGAAAGAATTGAGTGGGAGGATGGTGGAGACTTGATGAGGTTATTGAACCCTCACTTCAACTAGTGTGTAGCAGGGCACATGAAGTTGTTCCTGTGGCGCCTACACCAATTGATGTAGAAGCTTATGATAGTGATCATGAAGTTTCGGATCAAGTCACTACCGTACCTCGTAGGGTGACAAGGATGTGTACTACTTCAGAGTGGTACTGTAATCCTGTGTTGAAGGTCATGTTGCTAGACAACAATGAATCTACGAGCTATGGAGAAGCGATGGTGGGCCCATATTCTGACAAATGGTTAGAAGCCATGAAATCCGAGATAGGATCCATGTATCAAAACAAAGCATGGACTTTGGTGGACTTGCCCGATGATCGGCAAGCCATTGAGATAAATGGATCTTTAAGAAGAAGGCGGACGTGGACGGTAATGTCACCGTCTATGAAGCTCGACTTGTGGCGAAGAGTTTTTCACAAGTTCAAGGAGTTGACTACGATGAGATTTTCTCATCCGTAGCGATGCTTAAGTCCATCGGAATCATGTTAGCATTAGCTGCATTTATGAAATCTACCAAATGGATGTCAAAAACGAGTTTCCTTACCAGTTTTTGTAAGGAAAGGTTGTATGCGATACAATCAGAAAGGTTTGTCGATCCTAAGGATGCTAAGAGGTATGCTAGCTCCAGCGATCCTTCTAAGGACTGGAGTAAGCATCTCGGAGTTGGAATGCACGCTTTGATGAGATGATCAAAGATTTTGGTTTTATATAAAGTTTATGAGAAACTTGTATTTCCAAAGAAGTGAGTGGGAGCACTATAGCATTTCTGATAAGTATATGTTGTTGACATATTGTTGATCAGAAATGATGTAGAATTTCTGGAAAGCATATAGGGTTATTTGAAAGGTGTTTTTCAATAGAAAACCTGGAATAAGCTGCTTGAACATTGAGCATCAAGATCTATGAGGATAGATCAAAAACGCTAAATGGTACTTTCAAATGAGCACATACCTTGACATGATCTTGAAGGTGTTCAAGATGGATCAGTCAAAGAAGGAGTTCTTGCCTGAGTTGTAAGCTATGAAGTTAAGAGTTAAAGCTCGACCATGACAGAAGAGAGAGAAAGGACGAAGGTCGTCCCCTATGCTTCAGACGTAGGTTCTATAGTATGCTATGCTGTGTACCGCACCGGAAGTGTGTCTTGTCATGATTTAGTCAAGGGGTACAAGAATGATCCAGGAATGGATCATTGGACAGCGGTCAAAATTGTCCTTGGAGTAAATAAGGACATGTTTCTCGATTATGGAGGTGATAAAGAATTCGGCGTAAAGGGTTACGTCGATGCAAGCTTTAACACCTATCCGAATGACTCTGAGTAGCAAACCGGATACGTATAGTGGAGCAACCATTTGGGAAAGCTCAAAGTGGAGCGTGGAAGCATCGTTTACAATATGACATAGAGAATTGCAAAATACATACGGATCTGAATGTTACAGACCCGTTGACTAAAACCTCTCTCACAAGCAAAACATGATCAAACCCTAGAACTCATTGAGTCTTAATCACATGGTGATGTGAACTAGTTTAGTGACACTAGTAAACTCTTTGGATGTTGGTCACATGGCAATGTGACCTATCAGTGTTAATCACATGGCGATGTGAACTAGATTATTGACTCTAGTGCAAGTGGGAGACTGTTGGAAATATGCCCTAGAGGCAATAATAAATTAGTTATTATTATATTTCCTTGTTCATGATAATCGTTTATTATCCATGCTATAATTGTATTGAAAGGAAACTCAGATACATGTGTGGGTACATAGACAACACCATGTCCCTAGTAAGCCTCTAGTTGACTAGCTCGTTGATCAATAGATGGTTACGGTTTCCTGACCATGGACATTGGATGTCGTTGATAACGGGATCACATCAGTAGGAGAATGATGTGATGGACAAGACCCAATCCTAAGCCTAGCACAAAGATCGTAGTTCGTATGCTAAAGCTTTTCTAATGTCAAGTATCATTTCCTTAGACCATGAGATTGTGCACCGGATACCGTAGGAATGCTTTGGGTGTACCAAACGTCACAACTTAAATGGGTGGCTATAAAGGTGCATTACAGGTATCTCTGAAAGTGTCTGTTGGGTTGGCACGAATCGAGACTGGGATTTGTCACTCCGTGTAAACGGAGAGGTATCTCTGGGCCCACTCGGTAGGACATCATCATAATGTGCACAATGTGACCAAGGGGTTGATCACGGGATGATGTGTTACGGAACGAGTAAAGAGACTTGCCGGTAACGAGATTGAACAAGGTATCTGCATACCGACGATCGAATCTCGGGCAAGTACAATACCGCTAGACAAAGGGAATTGTATAGGGGATTGATTGAGTCCTTGACATCATGGTTCATCCGATGAGATCATCGTGGAACATGTGGGAGCCAACATGGGTATCCAGATCCCGCTGTTGGTTATTGACCAGAGAACGTCTCGGTCATGTCTGCATGGTTCCCGAACCCGTAGGATCTACACACTTAAGGTTCGATGACGCTAGGGTTATAAAGGAAGTTTGTATGTGGTTACCGAATGTTGTTCGGAGTCCCGGATGAGATCCTGGACGTCACAAGGAGTTTCGGAATGGTCCGTAGGTAAAGATTTATATATGGGAAGTCCTATTTTGGTCACCAGAAAAGTTTCGGGTTTTATCGGTAACGTATCGGGACCACCGGGAGGGTCTCGGGGGGTCCACCAAGTAGGGCCACCATCCCCGGAGGGATGCATGGGCCAAGTGTGGGAGGGGACCAGCCCTAGGTGGGCTGGTGCGCCCCCCCCCCACAAGGGCCCAAGGCGCCTAAGGTTTGGGGAGGGGGCGCACCCACCTAACTTGGGGGGCAAGTTTCCCCCCTCTCCCCCTTGGCCGCACCCTTGATGGGTTTTGGGGGCAGCCGCACCCCTTGGGGTGGGAACCCTAGGGGAGGCGCAGCCCCCTCCCTATCCCCTATATATAGTTGAGGTATTTGGGGTTGCATACACGATAGGTTTCACCTCTCCCTGGCGCAACCCTACCTCTCTCCCTCCTCCTCTCCCGCGGTGCTTGGCGAAGCCCTGCAGGATTGCCACGCTCCTCCATCACCACCACGCCGTTGTGCTGCTGCTGGACGGAGTCTTCTTCAACCTCTCCCTCTATCCTTGCTGGATCAAGGCGTGGGAGACGTCACCGGGCTGTACGTGTGTTGAACGCGGAGGTGCCGTCCGTTCGGCACTAGGATCTCCGGTGATTTGGATCACGACGAGTACGACTCCTTCAACCCCGTTCTCTTGAACGCTTCCACTTAGTGATCTATAAGGGTATGTAGATGCACTCTCCTTCCCCTCGTTGCTGGTTTATCCATAGATAGATCTTGGTGACACGTAAGAAAATTTTGAATTTCTGCTACGTTCCCCAACAAATTCAACCCATGGTCGGCCTGCCCGATCACGTTCGATCGCAGGGATCATCCGACCAGTATCCGGCACGGGGCCTCGGCTGCCCTAGGGCTCGACCCAATAATCGGTGGATACCACCTCACCTGAGTCCTCATGGATGGTGGCAGTAGCCTTAATCTAATATATCAGGACAATGTCCGCAAGATGGGGATAGACCCATCAAGAATCAAGCAAAACAACACTACCTTTAAAGGAGTAATACCAGTCATAGAGGCCCGCTGCACGGGCACCCTAACACTGGACGTCGTTTCGGCTCCCCCAATAACTTTCGAAGCGAGGAACTCGTCTTCGACATCGCTCCGTTCTGAAGTGGCTATCATGCACTACTCGGACGAACGGCCTTCGCCCTTTTCAATGCAGTCCCGCACTACACTTATCTTAAGCTCAAGATGCCTGGGCCGCGAGGTGTTATCACGGTGAGCGGAAGTACAGAGAGCTTTCTTCGTACAGAAGAATATGTGGCGGCTCTAGCAGCCGAAGCTCGAAGCAGCCCTTTTAAACCAAACAGTTCATCGGTCATCAAGACCGCGGACACAGCCAAACGTGTTCGGTGTACACCTACGTGTAAAAGCTCAGATAAACTTGTGCTTGTTTAGCAGCCCTGCCCCCATAGATCGCCCCATAAGAAGATGGTACATATTTTCCTGTATACATAAATATACACTCAAAATTCCTTGGGTAGCGCTGGGGGCACCCTGCACGTAATAAGTCTATAGTTCAGCCTGACCCTATTCGGACTCAGTAAGCTACAGTTCACGGTTCATCAAAACCAACAAATTATACCCGCGGCCATTCCAGATTTTTTTCACCTGGTTCTTTCTTTTTTACAGATAGGCCATTATGATATACCCTTCAAGGACACTGCGCAATAGAGACAAAGGCGCAGACGTGCAGCAGGGCCCCGTTTAAAGGTTTCTATTTATATTAAGACCCTGCATAAACCTTTTTTCTTATTTTTATCTCTTGTTGTTACATACCCTCTCGGCATATAAAATGCCCTGAATATGGGCAGTACTTGTGAACGTACGATTCGCCGTACCAGAATGGATGTGATAAAAGCAGCCAATCCGTGTGCTTTGAGAACTATATTCTCACCACAGGCGCTCTCTCCTCACGCCGGGTCGAAGCACCTGCCTCAAATTTAGGGTTCATTACCAGGGGCTATACCCAGCCCGGTATATATTGAAAAGACCGAATACCTTTGGGAGTGTTCGGCGTCGCGAGTTTTGGCATGATATGCATCAGCTCCAAATTATGTCTTGGGTCAATAGTTGAGTTTGCCCGGCTCCTGTGTTTGCTACCTTATGTTCCATTCTATCGGCTAAGGCGGCCAAGGGAGAACTACTGCGATTGTGCCCCGGTTCATCCGGATGAGCACCTCAGTAGAGAAAGCCGAAAACTGACTATCATGATAAGGCGAGAGCTGGTTAACCACTCGATGACTCAGCGGAATCTTCACGATTCCTCCGCATTAACGAAGGACTGGTTTCCTGGTCATATATGTAAACGCACAGTATTCGGATAAAAGCGGACATACCAGGGGCTATATAGTAGCCCCACCGTCAAACTCCTATGGCTAAGTGGAAGTGTTAAAGCTCTATAGTCCGATTGCCTAGTTCGCCGTGCTAACACCTCCTTAAACGGACCAAGACATTGGGTCAAGTGTGATCAAGTGCTTTTCTGAACACCCCCGTGTTATACGCGAGGGGGCTGAAGCCGACGACTGCAAACTTTCAGGTTACATACATATACACATAAACGGCCGCACAGGAGGCACTGAAATACTTTACGGGCAAAAGTATAAATACAACCTTCATTACCATAAGCATTATTTTTACAATTCGGATACATGTTACTCGAACATAACATTCTTCGAGCACTGACCCTCTATCAAGCGGGCACCCTCTAATACTTCTTAAAAATAT
>NC_041389.1:479175784-479193058 GCF_002162155.2 Triticum dicoccoides
GGCCTTCATCTTCACCCCATACATCTTCACGCAGGCAAGGTCCACCCGTGCACCTTCTATGCACGTTGACCGCTTTACAGCGTCGATATGCAACACCGCACAAACAAGCTGCTGCACCAAGCCAAAATAACTATTAGCAGTTGGTCCCCCAGGCAACAGCCGATCCACGACAGCCTTCATGGCAAGTCCGGATATCCTGTGGAGCTATGCCCATATGGCCATCTGCTCATTCAACAGTAGTGGACGCCTTGGCATGCTAAACTGAGACCAGAAAAGTCGTTCCGCTTCATGGCCTTCTTGGGACTGGAAAAACTACGTCGCATCAGAAGCGCTCTTCAACAAGTCCAAATATGCATCCGGAGAACTCCACATTTGATCAAGCGGGGCATACTTTGGATCGCCGAACTTAGTTCGCAATAAAAAGGGCTTCCTAGCCGCGATCTCCCCGGCTTGTCGGATCTCCTCCCATGCCGCTCTGGCCTGTGACTGGGTTTCCTTTGCCGGTTGCAAGGCCTTCTCAAGGTCAGCCACTTTCTATTTGCTATCTCTCTCTCTCTCTCTCTCTCAGCGCATATTTGCTAGCGGCATCCCTTAGCTCAAGCGCCATGTTGGATATTTTCTCCGCACCCAGGCGATGAGCAGCCTGTTCAGCTTTTAATTCACCAACTGCCTTCTCGGCAGCTGCGTTGCTTATCCTGGCTTGCTCCTTAGCCCGGGCAAGCTCAGCCCGAAGGGTCTCCATGGCAGCAACACCATCTGCAGTCAAGCATACTATAAATTCTAGCATCATGCTCCTATATACACTCGCTGACCGCCCAAAATACATACCTTGCACATCGTCAAGCCGCTGGTTCACAAGCGTGATGTCATCATCCGCCACATCAAGTTGTCGTTTCAGTTCGGCAAATTGGGCAGCTCGGGCAGCGGTCGGGGCTGCAGCCGCCTGTGTACAAATTCGCAAAACCATTACCTGAGCATATTTATTTGATCCTCTGATCGTCACATCCGGAAGACAACCAGAGTCTCAGGGGTTGCTATCTACACACAGTGCACAATGCGTTTATGGTAAAAAAAAGAAGAGGCTAAATTACGTACCTCAAAGCCTTTTAGCAGGCTCGTGAAGGCTTCATTCAATCCATCTTTTGCGGATGAAATTCTTTCAATCACCGTACGCATTAAGGTACGATGTTCCTCTGAGATAGGCGCTTGCCGCAGAAGATCCGTCCATATGTCCGGCTGTACATCGGATGGTCTGGGATTTTTGTTGTTGGTCTCTCTAGGAGCCGAACACCCCGGGCCTCGGGCGGCCGAAGAGTCATCTTCGGGCCTGGTGCTCCTTTGCGGGTCGGGAAAGATCCTCTGTGACGACACCTCAGGGTCGTCCGCCTTATGGGGCGGGGAAACATGGGGCGGCGTTTCGCTCTCCATCATCTTCAGAAGCAGATCTCCCGAGGACGAAGATCGCTGAGGGAGACTATAGTCCGAACTGCAAAACGTACGTTTTAAAATATTACCCTCACAAATGGGAAAAGAACGGGGTACGCTTATTGAGCACCTTTGTTCACTTACGATTCGGCTGTAGGCTGGCCCCCTTGGGGGCACTGTGCGGTAACATCGCCTCCCGAATTTGGGCCCCCTGATAGGGATTTCTTCCCTCGCCTGGAAGCCTCTGCTTATAGGTCTTTGGAAGCAGCTCTTTTCTTCTCGTTGGGGGAAGGAATGTTATATTCTCCTCCCTGTTCACCCTCCGGCACGGGAGTTCCGATTCCCCTGGATACGGTGCGTGATGCACCTCCGGTATGGAGGCCACTTTGGGCCTCCCCACTCCTCTCCTTTCCTTCCCTCAACGGTGCTTGATAGGGTGCCAGAGCCAGCATCCGGGTTAACACTAGGTCCGCAGAGTTTTCGGGAAGAGGGGCCGAACACCTGATCCTCTCCGCCTTCCTTACCCAGCCCTGGCAGAGTGTGGTTTTCTCAGTTTTTTTATGAGAAACTTAAGTTAAAAACATGTTCGGAAATTGAGTACTTACCGGGAAATCCGGATGGTTGCAGTCAAGGCCTGCATCCTCTGTGGTGTCCGAACACCTTTTTCGGGACCCGAAGACCAATTCATACATCCCTTTGAGCGTTGTGCCGAAGAAGCGCTGAATGGTTCACGGTCCTTCCGGATTGAATTCCCACATACGGAGAGGTCGGCGCTGGCATGGCAAGACCCGCCGGACTAACATAACTTGGATTACCTTGACGAGGTCGATGTCCTTCTTAATAAGGTCTCAAATGCGGCTCTGTAGTATTTGAACTTCGTCCAGTGACCCCCAATCTAGCCCCTTGTTGATCCACGATGCGAGTTGTGGCGGAGGGCCGGATCGGAAGGCGGATGAAGCCACCCACTTGGTACCACGGGGCTCCGTGATATAAAACCACTCCCGTTGCCATAGTCCGGATGTTTTGGTGAAGGAACCCTTGGGCCAGACGATGTCGGCTGATTTGCTTATCAAAGCACCGCCGCACTCCTCATGCTTCCTGTCTATTATCCTCGGCCTTATATCGAAGGTCTTGAGCCACAAGCCGAAGTGTGGAAAGATACGGAGGGAAGCCTCACATATGATAATAAATGATGAGATGTGAAGGAGGGATTTCGGAGCTAGATCATGGAAATCTAGTCCGTAGTAAAACATGAGCCCCCGAACGAAAGGATTGAGGGAGAAACCTAGCCCCCAGAGGAAGTGAGGGATAAACATGACCCTCTCATTAGGCCTGGGAGTAGGGATAACCTGCCCTGGTGCAGGAAGCCTGTGAAGGATATCTACGGCCAAGTACCTCGCCTCCCTTAGCTTCGTGATGTCCTCCTCGGTGACAGAGGAAGCAATCCACCGGCCTTGAAAGCTGGATCCGGACATGGCCTGGGGTTCGAAGCGACTGGTTAAACCTTGGGTGTTGGAGCTCGAGGTGGGAGGAGAAGGGAGTAGCATAGAGGGGAAATGCGGGTCTCGGCCTCCTTATTAAGATGACGAATATCAAACGTCCCCTACGTGGCCTTAAAACATGCCTATTCCCAAGGAATCATACCATCGGGACGGTTGGGTTACCCACGCCCGCGTTGATGAGAATCCCGTAATAGGGGGACACGGTCTCCGCTTCGACAAGACGTGTCAGTAAAACCGCCTCGCGAAGCATGGGGTGGCAGGCCGGAAAAACGATTCGAAGTAATGACTGGACGACGACATAATGTCGTGTTGTAAAAGCTGTCAGTGGATAGGACTCATTGAAACATTATGCTCTCCACGGTGGCATATGGAATTTGTTTTGCAGAGCCGGACATGATTCTTGTGTTTAAGATCTGCTTTGAAGTATTCGGAGAAGGAACCCGCCTTGCAATGCCGAAGACAATCTGCGCGCCGGACTCATCGTCATTGAAGCCTGGTTCAGGGGCTACTGAGGGAGTCCTGGATTAAGGGGTCCTCGGACAGCCGGATTATATGCAAGTGCCGGATTGTTTGACTATGAGGATACAAGATAGAAGACTTCGTCCCGTGTCTGGATGGGACTCTCCTTTGCGTGGAAGGCAAGCTTGGCTATTTGGATATGAAGATTCCTTTCTCTTTAACCGACTCTATGTAACCCTAGCCCCCTCCGGTGTCTATATAAATCGGAGGGTTTAGTCCATAGGACAACAACAATCATAACCATATGCTAGCTTCTAGGGTTTAGCCTCTACGATCTCGTGGTAGGTCTACTCTTGTAATACTCATATCATCAAGATCAATCAAGCAGGAAGTAGGGTATTACCTCCATCGAGAGGGCCCGAACCTGGATAAACATCGTGTCCCCTGCCTACTGTTACCCTTAGCCTTAGACGCTCAGTTCGGGACCCCCTACCCGAGATCCGCCGGTTTTGACACCGACAGCCACCAAATGTGCCTGTAGTCCGGCTTCTGCTACTTTTTCCTGTAGTCCAAGTCGAGACCATATTCCTGTGGCCCGTGTGCAACTGAAGAGTGCATGTGCCACATCCTTAGCGTGCAGTTTGCAGACCGAGAATTGCGCCGAAGTAGATATGTTCCGATCAGCGAGCACACCAAAACAAGGGATGGCATTATGTAACGAACGCCATATGAAAATTTTCACTTTATTCGCCACTTTGAGGCTCCATATTTTCTTCCATATTGGATGCGGCGCAGAACCACTCGAGAAAGGGCTCGGCTCAGTATTGCCGTATGAATCTTCCCATTGTTTGTAGTATGCTGAACGCACAGTAAAAACTCCCGTTTTCGTCAAGTGTCAGGCCACATAATCTTCCGTATCATCATGATGCAGGGGAATTTCCATTATACAATCAGCATCAATAGGCCAGAAGTTTTCTCTAATGAGATTTTCATCCCACTCTCCGGATGCTGGGTCAATGAGCCCATTCATCCCAGCTAGCATTCTGTTTCCATGAGGAGTAATGATTTTCCTGGAGGAGTTGTTCGGCACCCAACAATCCTCCCATATATTTATCTTTAGGCCGTTGCCAACCCTCCAAATACCCCCTTTCTTGAATGTTTGAACTCCGGCCCATATACTTTGCCACACAAAAGAAGAGCCTTGTTTCAAACTGCAGTTGAGCAGTTCACCAGTAGGGTAATATTTAGCACGTAGGACCCTTGCACATAGCGATTCATGGTACTCAATAAGTCTCCAACATTGCTTTGCTAGGAGTGCCAAATTAAAACTGTGTATATCACGAAAGCCCATCCCTCCTCTCTCCTTTGGAATGCACATTTTCCACCAAGCAAACCAATGCATCTTTTGTTGGTTTTCCCCATCACCCCACCAATAATGCGAAATGGCGTCAGTGATCCCCTTGCAGATTTTCTTCGGGAATTTAAACACACTCATCGCATACGTAGGGATGGCTTGGGCCACCGCTTTGATCAATGCTTCCTTACCCCCATAGGATAGTGTTCGTTCCTTCCACCCATTTATCATCTTCTGGATCCTCTCAATTATATGCTTGAAACAGTCAACCTGATCTACCCCAATCATAGAGGGAAGGCCCAAATACTTATCAGAAAGTGATTCGGTCATAATGTCCAGTATCTGGCAGACCTCTACCTTCCTGTCCACATATGTATTGGAGCTGAAGTAAACCGATGATTTTGCAATGCTTACCATATGTCCAGAGGCCGAACAGTAATCATCCAATATCCTTTTTAAAGTGTTCGCATTCTCCATGTCTGCTCTCATAAGGATTAGCGAGTCATCAGCAAAGAGTAAGTGGGAATCATGGCACACCTGGACACCATTCAGGTTACCCGCTGCTTCCTCAAATGCTATTAAGTTTGATAGCCCTTCTGCACATAATAGAAAGAGATAGGGAGACAGGGGGTCTCCTTGCCTCAAGCCTCTCGTTGGATGGAACAGTGCAGTCTCATTTGAATTAAACCGTACTTTGTACTCCACAGAGGTTACACATGCCATGATGAGATCAATCCATCTCTCTTCAAAGCCGAGTCTACCAAGAATCGCCTTTAGGAAAATCCATTCAACCCTGTCATAGGCCTTGTGCATATCAAGTTTTACTGCACAATTCCCTACTCTCCCCTTCTTCTTCTTCTTCATCGTATGGAGGCATTCATAGGCTACAATCACATTATCTGTTATGATCCGGCCAGGTACGAATGCACTTTGTGTCTCACTGATAATGTCAGGCAGGAAAACCTTTAGACGTGCAACGAGGATCTTAGATACCACCTTATAAACAACATTGCAAAGACTTATGGGCCTGAATTGGGATACCTTCTCTGGCACGTCAACTTTCAGTATTAAGATAATAGTAGTGGTATTCCAACCTTCAGGGATGACCCCAGTATTCATCGCCTTCAAAACTTCCTTCACCAAATCATCACCCAATAGATGCCAATTTTTTTATAAAAGATCGCGTGTAAGCCATCAGGCCCCGGTGCTTTTAAGTCGCCTATGCTGAAAAGAGCACGCTTAACTTATTCTTCAGTGTAAGGCGCCAAAAGTGCTTCATTCATGTAAGGAGTAACACGCAGAGTCACTTTAGTAATTACATCCATATTCGGTACATCGACCTCTGAGGTAAAAAGGTTCTGAAAATAGCTATCTATGAGATTTTTCATCGCCTCCTTATCCTCCTGCCATCCACCATTTTCATCCATTAGTCTCCGGATGTAGTTTCTTTTCTTCCGGGCTGAGGCAAAATTGTTGAAGTAATTTGTGTTTCTGTCTCCAAACTTCAACCAGTTAGCCCTACTGCGTTGGACCCAGTAAATTTCCTCCTTTTCCATAGTCTCTTCAATCTCAATCAGTAATTCATGCTGCCTATATGCCGACTCATCAGTGAGTAGCCCCAATCGCAGCTGTTCCAGCTCCTTCTTAAGGTCCTTCAAATGACGGTGTGGTGCTTTCAGTACTTCCCGATCCCATTTATGCAGATCCTGGTGTACCGCTGTCGTATGACTTGCCAAGCAGTCATACATGCAAGTCCTCTCCCAAGCCTCTGTGACCCTCTGCAACATCTCCTCCTCCTGTAGCCAGCGAGCTTCAAACTGTTTTGACCTCGGGCTAGTCTGCTGGTCCATACCTGCTGCACCTTCCAAGTCAATCACCACCGGTCTATGATCCGATTTTGTGTGGGGTGCATTTGTAACTACAGCAGCGGGAAACAGTCCAAAGAATGCTCCATTGCATACTGTTCTGTCCAGACGTTCCCTCAATCTGCGCCTTCGCCACGTGAACTGCTCACCAACAAAACCCATGTCCTCGAGTTCACAATCAACCAGTCCATCTCTGAAGTTTTGCATCATACCAACTGGCCTCGGTGCTCCCCCCCTCCTTCTCATGCGAGTATAAGATCTCGTTGAAGTCACCCACAACTACCCATGGGAGTTGGTTCTGTTGAGATAGACCACATAAGCAGCTCCAAGACAAATGTTTGTCCTCCCATTTAGGCTCACCATAGAAACCTGTAAGTCTCCATTGCTCTTCCATTGCCCCCCACCACTACGTCAATGAAATTCTTTGTCTTATCCTTTATGTTAATCACAACGGGATTGCGCCAAAAGAGGAGTAACCCGCCGCTAGCACCCACACTTTCCACCACCTCCACTCGGTCCATTTTCATTTTCCTCATCAATTTGTTTGCCCTAGCTGTATTCAGATGTGTCTCGGACAAAAAGACGACATCTGGCTCCCACTGCTTCTGGATATCCAGAAGAGCCCTTTCTGCCGCGGCACTGGCCATACCACGGCAGTTCCAACTTAAAGTTTTCATTGTGCCTGGCGATCCTCCTCGAAGGAGGTCGCCGATTGCTGAGCTAAAGTGTCGTCTGACACACTCGGGTCAAACCTTTGCCTTTTCAGATCGTGTATTTTCTGCGGGGTGCTTAAAAGTTTTTTATCCACAGGTTCAGCTGATTTACTCTCAATGAGGTTTACCTTGTCTGATACAAACCCAATGGTTGGATTTGCAGGACCTGCGGCTCTCACAAAAGCATTTCCATCTTAGCCAATTAGGCGTTTATGTGCAACCGGGACCATTGCACCAGCACCATTGTCAAACCTTTTGTTCACCATCATGTCATTACTCTCCTCCACATTAGGGTGTCCATTATTGCCTCTTCCTCCCTCGGTGCCTCTACCCTTGCCCGTTCGTCCTCCTCCGCGGCCAGATCCATTGCCGTTCCCACGGTTTGACTGCGTACCATAGTTCACCAAGAGCCATTCTCCCCATTCACATTCCTCTTCTCTGTGTATACCATCCCTGCATTCGAGCACTGTGTGACCCATCAGGCCTCAGAAATAACAGAACTCAGGAAGTTTTTCATACTCCACCGGATACCTCTTGCTCTCCTTCAAGGTTAACGGGACAAAGCGCACCAGCGGGGTATCTAGCTTCACAAACACCCGAGCCCGAAGGTACTTTCTCAGATTAATCCTTCCTTCATTCACTATCGCGTTGAAAGGCGGAACTCCCACTTTCGCCGCTATCTTTTCAGCAATTTCCTTTTTCTTCACCAATCCATCCGGCGGTTCAATAATCCTCGCCCATACAGGAATCCTATCAGGCTTGTATTCATGAACGTTTGTTATACCATCATATTCTTCCAGGGCCACTGCAGAGTTCCGGAATAGCCTGGGGCCATTATTCATCACCCTATTCCAGTCCCCCACGCACATGAATTGTGCCAAGAAGAGATTGTCACCCTTCGCCTTGAAGATCACCCCTTGGGCCGGCACCCATCCATTACGTAGCGATTTGAACAACGCCGTATGGCTGAAGGGTCTAAGGGTATGAACCCTAAAGATCGCAATCCAGCGTGTTTCTTCAATCAACCCTTCGATCTCCTCCGAGAGATCAAGGTCCTCCTCCTCCTCCCCATGGAGATTCAGTCCAAAAAACCGGTCCTCCAGATTGCAGCCACCGTCACGGGGTCCCCCCGATCCGCCGCTACCGCCCGCCTTCTCCGTCGAGGGCATTTTTGCCGCCGTTCCAGCCATGAATCCACGCTCCTAGGCTGTTTTGGTGTGGATGATCACGTGTAGATCGACCCGAGGATCAATCCAACGTGAGAAATCGGGTAAAGGTTGGTATAGGTTGGGAACCCTAGCGTGCCGCCAGGGGAGGTTGGGAGCCCTAGCGTGCCGCCAGGGGAGGTTGGGAAAAGTAGTATTGAAACGCGCATTCGTCGAACATGCCGAGTAGTAAATTGTTTGAGGGGAGGTTTTGCAACAACAAAAAACATAAAATCATGACTTCAATGCGACAGTACGACGAGCTCCCGCCCTCAGAGAGGATTCTGATCCTTGGAAGTTTTGACATTCAACCAAGAAGCAGAAGATGAAGAGAAGGAGATGCTGGAGCTTATTTGGAGCAGACGGAGGCAACAGTGAGAAGGCGGGGTTCATGCTGTAATGATTGTTCACAATCCACAAACCAGTAGGAAGCTCCAACTTCCACATAATGCACCTTCTATATTGATCAGACTGAACATGCACAAAATCAACGAGATTCGTAAGCAGCTAAAGAGTTTGCCGCATTCTTAAAGTACAAAAGTACAGTACACATAACAATCTGGAAAACATCCATGAGTGGAGCACGCTGGCTTCTGATATCTCTGAAAACAGCAAGGGAAAACGCAGCAAAGTCATTTCCCTGACTTCATATGTCTGCAGGAATCACTACTAGTACAACAGTTTTACATAGTTAAACATTAGGCACCTCTGATAGTTTACGAAACAGAGTACGGCCTGTGAAACCTCACACAACCATCGTTTTCAGACCTGATAGTGATAGTTTGGAAATAAAGCATCATAAACAGCACCGTTGGGCATGATGCTACTTGGGCATCTAAAAGTTCGGCATCAAGCACCGACTGCAGGGCATGACGATTTTAAACACGACTCCGAAGGGAAGTTTCCACTCAATGTGTTTTCTGATTGCGGAACGCGCCCTGAGAGACTCCTCGATGCCACGACCCCACATAGGGAGGCACCTGTCAGGTGGGGCCACCATGAGGCTACCACTCACTGTATAGTACCATCTGTCAGATTTATCGACGCTACGCCCACCAGGACTCCGACAGCCATGGGAGGTGTCCAAAGTGAGGCGCTCAAGCGATGTCGCGTTCTCAATAATGTGGCATGCCAACTCGCCCAAGCTCTTCGCCGAGCAGAAGCCGATGATCGTCACACTCTTTAGGTTGTTGTGGCTGTGTTGTGGTAGCCGTCTCAGTGGCGAGGAATCCCCGATAATAGAATCATGCTTCATGTCAGGCTGCTGTACCTATATGGAAAGCCGAAAATGCTCGTATCAGCAGTTCCACAATACACACTATGCTTGCAAGATGAGATAACTTGGCTGTGTGCATCCTGTGATGCAGAGGCTGGGGTACTACCCTTTTTGAAAAAGAAAAAAAAAGATGAGATAACTTACCTCAAAGATGAAAGTCTCCAGGCAAGGAGAAGCTTCAAGAAAAGAAACCAGAGAAAGGTAATCATAAGCTGGTGAAATAGCTTGTTTTCCGATTAGAGAAATATGCAAGTACTTGAGGTGGAGAAATTTGCTAGATAGCATTGGTGTACTTTCCATCTGCATAAAGACACCTCAGATTAGTTATATGACAAGGCATGAAAACTGTTTTTTTTTTTGAAAACTACTTGGCGCACTTTATTAAACTCATATCAAAGTTACATCATCCACAATGTCCGAAAGTAAAAAGCTGGGAGGATCACCATCCCAAACAAAAGTAGAATTTAAATTGCAACTATGTCTAGCAAGATTGTGCGCCAATCTATTAGCCTCCCTAGGGCAATGAGTGAAGGATACCGCACCAATACGGTATGCTTTTTGAAAACAATCAGCCAAAATAGCAGTATAGGGGCTCCAAATCTCAATCACGCCATTGCATGCTTGAATAACTTCCAATGAGTCAGATTCAACAATGACCTGGTGACAGCCGAGTCCTTCAACCAACTCTAGTCCTCGCTGAATAGCTACTGCTTCCGCCGTTGTTGCATCAAGGAGATGATGAAGCAACCAGGATGCTCCCGCAAGAGCCTCTCCTCGGTTGTTTCGAAGAATTGCTGCAGCTGCACCCGTTCCATCTTCAAAAAAAGCGGCGTCAACATTTAATTTATAAGAATTGATTGGAGGTTTCACCCACATAACTTTATCCGGTTTCTTCTGATCCGCAGCTCGAGAAAAGTTACTTGTGATCGCTTGGATAGCGAATGCAGTACTTGAAGGATTTTGGACATTTTTGCCCTTAACAAATTCTCGTCGCTGCCACCATATATACCAAGCCCCAACGACCAAAGACTCCCGGAATCCCAACCTACCAAGAACAGGTGAATGTCTCGCCGGTTGCGTTAGTAATTCTTCAAGGATCACACTACCTGACCTGTCAATTTGAATGACTTCACCTATTATTTCATGTAACCCAGTTTCTTCCATACTTCTTTTGCTCTTTCACATGTAAACATCAGATGTCGCATATCTACCGCCCCTTGCTTGCATACTGGGCATTGAGGCTGTACCTTGATGTGTCTGTTTGCCAAGATCGACATCCCTGGGACAATACCATGTAAAGCACGCCAGGCGAAAATTTTCACCTTGCTTGGAATTTGTAACTTCCACAAAATATCCCATACCGGGTTTGCATGCATAGCTCCTTGGCCATCCCCCCACCTAGTTTGAGCACCAAATTGATGTTCCCATTCCACATAATAAGCTGATCGAACCGAGAACGAGAACGACTTCGTATACTGCCATGCCACAAAATCTTCAGTCATGTTAGGGCTTAAAGGGATTTTTAAAATTCTTTCCACATCCACCCAAATAAAATTATCTCTAATCAAAGCCTCATCCCACTTTCCTGTAAAGGGATCAATTAAATCATCTACATTCTGCAGAAGTCTTTGTCCTTTCACAGTTATTACTTTCCTGTTCGGACTGCTAGGCACCCAATGGTCCTCCCATATGTTGATGTTTGCTCCAGTACTAACTCTCCATATGTGTCCTCTCATAAATGTGCGTAGCCCAGCAATTATGCTCTGCCAAGTAAAAAATGATCCCTTCTTCGGACCCGCTTTCAGTAAATTGCCATCGGGGTAATACTTAGCTCTGAGAATTGTCGCACACAAAGAATTTGGTTTTGTGATCAACCTCCAACTTTGCTTTGCTAACATAGCGAGATTAAAAGCGTGCAAGTCCCTAAACCCCATACCTCCATTCTTTTTTGGTACACACATCTTCCACCACGCCCACCAATGCATTTTCTTTTGTTCTTCAGTATCTCCCCACCAAAAGCTAGACATTTCGTCTGTTATGAGCTTACAAATCTTTTTGGGAATATTAAAAACTGCCATAGCAAAAACAGGTAGAGACTGAATAACAACCTTCAATAAAATTTCTTTGCCACCCACCGAAAGAAACTTTTCCCGCCATACCTTTAGTCGCTTTATTACTCTCTCAAGAAGATGAATAAAACTATCACTTCTATCTGCCCCCACCATTGCAGGAAGACCGAGGTATTTATCCGAAATTGCCTCCGTCATAATATTCAGCTGGGCACAAACTGCAGCCTTTACTTCGACATCAACATTAGGACTGAAGAAAATACTACACTTTGCATCACTGACCATTTGTCCCGAGCTTGCACAATATTGATCAAGAACATGTCTCAACGAGGTTGCATTAATTAAATTTGCCTTCATAAGGATCAGGGAATCATCGGCGAAAAGTAAATGAGAAACCGATGGTGCATTTCTGCACACCCTTACCCCTTCAATGCCACGAACCTCCTCTTGATGAGCCAATAAACTTGATAAACCCTCTGCACAAATCAGGAATAAATATGGGGATAGCGGGTCTCCCTGCTTGAGACCCCTTGTAGGAATAAATTCATCAGTCTCCTGATCATTAAAACGCACCTTATATTTTACTGATTTAACACATGCCATCAGTAACTCCACAAACTCACTAGAAAAACCCAGTCGTATTAGCATCTTTTCCAGAAAAATCCATTCAACACGATCATATGCTTTATGCATGTCAAGTTTCACCGCACAGTACCCATCTTTTCCCTTCTTCTTATTTTTAAGCATATGCATACACTCATAAGCCACGAGGATGTTATCAGTAATCATACGGCCTGGCACGAAGGCACTCTGGACAGGTGAAATTATGTCATCTAGAACATGCTTCAGTCTCATCGCTATCATTTTCGAGATGACCTTATAAAGAACATTACATAAACTGATAGGTCTAAACTGGGTAATTTTTTCTGGACTTTCGACCTTTGGGATTAAAACAATAACAGTATCATTCCACCCTTTAGGAATTACCTTGTTATTAATAGCCAAAAGAACTTCATTGCAAAGAGAATTTCCGATGATATGCCAACATTTTTTGAAGAAAATGGCGTGAAGCCCATCCGTACCTGGCGCCTTCAAGTCTCCGATGGAAAACAAAGCCTTTCTCACATCCTCTGTAGTATACGGTTTATTAAGAGCTTCATTCATATCCCTAGTTACTCTAGGTACCACTTTTTCAAGGATCAGAGGGTCTACATCATCAACTTCAGTGCTAAACAACCCCGAAAAATAGCTAGAGATCATCGGGTTAAGTTCACCAATACTTTCACGCAAAATACCATTATCATCTTTCAAACCTTTTATTTTATTTCGTTGCCTTCTTGCACTGGCCGAATGGTGAAAATACTCTGTATTTCGGTCACCAAACTTCAGCCAATCAACATGTCCACGCTGAGCCCAATACAACTCTTCTTGCTCCAAGAATTTCTCGATCTCAATTGATAGTTCTTTCTGCCGTGCTAAATTCTCCTCTGTCATAGCATCTCTAGTAACTCTTTCTAACTCACGTTGGGTACTTCTCAGCTTTTTTCTCTTTCTTTTCAAAACCGAGCTGTCCCACATGTGTAGCCTTTTATGCACCAACGCCAGCTTATCAGCGAGGCTACCATCAGAAAGCTGTGTGTCGGTCCCCCATGCAGCTTGTACTACATCATGAAAGTTTCTTTCTTTTAGCCACCGTGCATCAAACCGCAGAACAGATGGGCCAAACCTCTCCTCTCTGGTTGTATCACAGTGCATCAAGAGAGGTCTATGATCCGATCTGCTATACTCCAAATTCTCCAACACAGCATTGTTAAATTTGTCGTTCCACATCTCATTAGTAAGTGCACGATCAAGCCGTTCACGAATGTTTCCTCTCTGCCAAGTATAGCGATCTCCAACATACCCAAAATCTGTAAGGTTACAATCCTGCACCGCATCTCTAAAAGCTTGCATATACCTCTCTGGTCTGACGTTGCCTCCCTCTTTCTCAAAGGGATACATTATTTCATTGAGATCACCGAGAACCATCCAAGGCATATCACAAACAGCACGTAATTCTCTTAATCTCTGCCAGGTTAAATGTTTGTCCCTCCATCTTGCCTCTCCATACATGCCAGTTAATCTCCACATGTTTTCTTGACCACTACCAACAAAAGCATCTATATAGTTAAGTGTCTTATGTCTCAAAGAAATCACCACTTCTTTCTTCCATAACAAAAGAAAACTGTTAGTATATGCAAACAGCTAGTCTATACTCATCTAAACTTTCAGAATATACCTCATTAGGCGAGGTTATGACAAGTCTTTCAACATCTGGCGCACCAGACAGAAGCTCGGTCCGAGCAAACCGGACAATGTTGGGCGGGCCGAATTTTAAGCACGACACTTCTATATTCTTTACATCACTTCCAAATAGAATTGATACTAAGCCACCAAACAGGGAAAAGGTGGAGAGGTTTGGAGCATCGCTCTCTATAAATTGCAGATTTATGCATAGAGACACTCTCAGGAACGTAAGGCACTCCAGCAAAGGTATCTTCAGGCAAACTATCTCACTGCAATTCTTGAGTTCCAAATGTTGAATTGCAGTACAATTGGAAAGAAGGCCCTCTAGCTCATCATCAGCAATCCATACATTACTTAGAAATAACCTTGTCAATTTTCTCCAGCAACCAAGCCCAGCCGTGGGACGAAAGGCACACATGGCAATGTAAAGATACCGAATTGAGTTTTCACCCCCATTAAATAAAAGTGAGCATGGGAAATTGTATTCTTCTTCCCCAGGAATATGCGGCATAACAATGGCGAGTTCTTCAACTCGTGCTGTAACAGCAATATGAATCCACCTATCAACATAAAAGGAATCGACCTTGTTACCATAAAGTTCAAGCCTTAGTTTCTTCATGCCAATGCCCGAGTGATTTTTAAGAATATTGTCAACTTTGCTGATGAGATCTCCATCCAAACCTAGGGCTTTGTGAGTTAAGATTAGGTTGGGATGGCATCTCCATGATCTCAGAAATGAGTGTGATGCACAAGCTGCACGGGCAGCATCCCGCAGTGGTAATAGGGCATGAATATGTCGACGGATATCCTGTATACAAAAGAACGGGAGATCAATTATTGGGGTTATAAAAGAAATTTATAAACTGATTGCAAAAACTTGCTATATTACAAATCTATATTATATTATTAAAACAAGATGCAAACAAATCACCGCATTCATCCACATAGTCCAAATTATAACGGTTCAGATTTAAGAATAACATAGTAGTACATATGACAAACAGGTATCCATATTCGAAACGACCAGGCTGCCACGTCAGTTAGGAAAACAAGGAGTCATTCGGTATCGAACATGCCATACGTGCGCATTTACTTTTATCCATGGTACAAATTAGGAAAACCGCATATCCATTTCTATCGGCTCCACAAGCCAGACAAGACGGTGAATTTGAAGTCATCATTCAATGAAGTCATCATGGTAGAATATCTCATTAAGCAATTTGGGCAGTCTTTTCTTGCGTTTAAAAAATGCAATAAAAATAAAATTTGCTAAACAAAGGGCTTAGGCAAATCCTATGTCCATATCGACCATCTCGATAAGCCAGACATTGTGAACTTCAACTCTATAGAAATATCTAAATCATTTTCAGAGCCCTTTTCTAGCACTTTTGTTCGAAACATTGCACTATATAGAATATGATTTGCCTAACATCGTAACACGGGAACAAGTCCAATCAATGATTTCATAGGAGATGTCTTGCAAAAAACATTCATCCACATAGGCCAAATTATTTGGTCCAAATTATAACGGTTCTGATTTAGGATTAACATAGTAGTACATATGACAAATAGGTATCCATATTCGAAATGACCAGGCTGCCATGTCACTTAGCAAAAACAAGGAGCCATTCGGGAATGGACAAACCACATATCCGTTTCTACCGGTTCAGCAAGCCAGACATGTCGGTGGATTTGAAGTGATCATTCAATGGACTCATCATGGTAGAATATCTAATTAATCATTTTGGGAAATATTTTCTTGTGTTTTAAAAATGCAAGAAGGAATAAAATATGCTTAACATAGGGCTTAGGCAAACCATATGTCCATATCGACCATCTCGACAAGCGAGACGCCATGGTGAACTTCAATTCTGTGATGAATTCCATCAAGGAAAGTTGTCTAATTAATCATTTTCCGAGCCCTTTTCTAGCGGTTTTCTCAAAACATTGCACTCTATATAATATAATTTGCCTAACATAGTAACATGGGAACAAGTCCAATTAACAACGTCTTGCAAAGAAAAGTGCCAAGTGTATTCTCTCATTTGTAGTGTATTCTTGGAGAGAAATCAGAGGAAGAAGATAAGAGTTCCTTTAGTTTCTGTGTATACCAGGCAAGCTCTGAAATGTTTCCATTGCATCACAAGGTATGGCTAGGGCAGAAAATGTAGCGGTATAGCTGCTTATATATTGCATATGTTGGAGATTCAGATAACAGAGAAATCATCACACTACTAATAGATCTACAAAATAACACACCTCAAATATTTTGATGGTTCAAAATTATAGATATAATTTTTTAGATTTATAGAAAGAGAAAATCATTGTTTATCGCTTGTGGGGCGAAATTATAAGGTTTATTATGGTGGGGCAAGACTACGATCCAGTTTATACCTCTGGATGGTCCGGTATAACTCCGCCATCTTGAGAACCATCATCTTGTTGGCAGGGTGATCCTTCTTGTTTGCAGACATCTGGGGGTACATCAGAGCCATGATAAGAGTACAGAAAACAGTGGGATACAAGCACAAGCAAACAGATCATAGTACAAAAAAACAGCGGAAACGTTGCTGCAGAATTAGACCTATCTATGAGTTAATCAGCTTGCTACATGCTCCTAAACTGAGGCTAAGATCTAAACAGGGATGGAAAACTGAGGCTAAGATCTAAACAGGGTTGGAAAACGGGAGGCTAAGATGCGGAGGGGAGCAGGAGGCGTACGGTCTTGGGTTTCCCCTGCCGGCGGCGGATCCTGCATCTACATGGCTGGATGCCTGAGATGGGGACGAGGGCGAAGGTCTAACAGCCTTTCTGCGGTGCAGTCGTCCGACGAGACCGTGCTGGCGCCGGCGCCGACGATCGATGACATCGAAGCCGGCTGGCCGATGTTAGAGATAGAGCCGTGGAGGAACACGCGGTTGCAGTTTGAGCCAAATTGGTTGGGCCAGACAGATAGATGGGCTGCGGGCCTACTAATGCAAGCCAGAGGCACGGTACAATGGCAACAAGTTACTCTTTTTTAGGCCTAAACAAAGTAACTTTTTTTTTTCAAAAACAGGAGTGTCCATAAGTATAATCATAGACTTATGGAAAAAAATGCTACAAACTGGATCTACGGAT
>NC_041389.1:479193517-479212059 GCF_002162155.2 Triticum dicoccoides
GATTTCAAACTAACCTCTCATAATTTTATACCAATTGCCCCATCATGTACTGCTCCCATCTAGGTTTTTTGTGTGAACACCTTTGAGAAACTACACATCTAGAGTTTTCTACTCACGTAGCGACCCCTCGGCGAGGCCACCATATAGGCGCCTGATCATAACTCTCCTCCAATTAGGGGCTGGAGTAAACTATGCAGGCCCTCTTGTGATGGGTGCACAATGTCTTCTGTGGGCACGGCGTTTTTAGGGCTTGATCGCGAGCAAAGGGTAGTCGTCGTGGCTGGAACAGGTGGATCCTAGTCGGGAAATAGGGAAGACCTGGATGATCTTCTCTGAAGGTTGCACCGTGAGGGAGAAGTGGACGAGCAAATTAATCTTGATGAGTATTTGAAGATTTGAAGGTGGTGGCTAGATGGACTGTGATTGCTAGGGTTTGCACAAACAAGTTGTTCAACCAGAACTCATTTATTCCCGCCATGAATATCGTGTGGAAGCCGGCAAAGAACATGACATTTAGAGCCATAGAAAAACCATTTTACGTAAAATTTCAATGTGTTTGGGATTAGCAGAGAGTAATGGAAGAGGGTCCATGGTTATTTTGTGATTGGTCGGTGCTTCTTAAGGAGTATGATGGCTTTTCTAAGATAGATATGGGTGACATGAACTCCATAGATGTGTTTGTAAGAGCGATGGAAGTTCCTGATGGTTTGATCAACAAAGCAGTAGCCAAAGTGATGTGTGACAAAGTAGGCGAATTTGTATGTCTTGCTTTGAGAAACTTCATTGCAGATTTTATGAGATCAAGGGTTTGGCTCAAGATGGATAAACCCCTCAGATTTGTCCATGTGAAACTACAGAGCGGAAAACCACACAAGACATATCGGGTTATGTATGAGAAGATCCCTCAGTTTTGTGAGGCTTGTAGAACACATAAGTCTACTGAATGCGGTGACGAGATCTGGGTTATTTTCTGATGATGACCAATTTAAAAGCCAGAGGTGAGGCGAAAGAAGGGATGGAGGTAAATGACAGGTGAGTGATGGTGGAAGAGCTGCAAACACTGAGGAATTTCCTAATGATATGATTACAACAATATGGGCACAAGCCCTCCAAAAAAATAACAGTAAAAATTTGATGGTTCACCCAAAATCACACAAGAGGCTTCCGCTGGGATCAGGTGGGAACCTCCCTCCTGCTCAGACTTCACCAGGGGCTCTAGTGTGGCCAAGATCATCAATTTTTTACAAAATGATCACGAGGACCCAGTGGCATCATTGTTGGCTTTGCAAGAGAAGAAAAGATATGGAAAGAACAAGGATGGTTTGACATTGTAGTCCAAAATTCAGGGTCAGTGGGCTTTGGAATGGAGTTTATCCAATCGAAGCGAAAATAGTAAGTTGGAACTGTCGAGGGTTGGGTAATCCTCGACAGTTTGATCGCTCTTAGGGCTCCAAAGGCGTATGAAATCAGATGTGCTTTTTTTTGTCCAAAGAACATTTGAGTACTGCTAGGGTGGAAAAAATTAGTAGGAAACTTTGTTCGATGAGATGATTATGTTGGAGAGCGATAGTATGAGTGGTGGGGTCATGCTTCTCTGGCGAAAAAAAATATGAAGGCGTCGTCTAAGCAAATTCACTCAAACTACCTGGACATCCGTATTGATGAAGCCAGTGGTGTGGGATGACGCATTACTGGAATATATGGAGAGCCAAGTGGTGACAAGGATTACCTTATTTAGTAGTATCTTCGCCCCTTAAATGTTATGGTTGATTACCATGCATTGTTCTTGGAGATTTTAATGAGATTCTTATGGGCAACAGGAAGGAAGGGGTGATTTGAGACCACAAATATGTATGCAAGCCTTTTGTGATGCCTTGATAGACTGCAACCTCTTAGATATGGGACTTGTCGGAGACATATTTACATGGAGAAGGCGTCATATACGAGAGAGATTGGACCACACAGTTTGGGACCCAAGGTGGAGTAATTTGTTTCCTATTGTTGGTGTTGTGCATGAGGACTTCACGAACTACGATGACCGGACAATCATTGTTAACTGTGATTATATCTCTAATGTAAATGCTATCACACCAAACAGAAAAAAAATAAGTAAAGCGAATGCTTGAAGATACGGTTGATGAGGTGGTCGAGGCTTCTAAGCAAGCCACAAGTCTCACCCAGGAGGCCTCGCCCAGTATGTGTAGGTGGTCCATGAGGCCCTCCATGCATGGGGCATGCACGTATTAAAAGACCCTCAACGTCAAATATGGGCTCTCCGGGACGAAGTGTTGATATGGTGATGGCTAGTCTGTTGTAAGACTATGCAAATATGAAACAACAGGAAATCCGTATCCAAATTGAGAAAATTCAAGAGAAAGAAGAGGTGAAATGGATACAACATAGTCATGCATAGCGGGTGAAACAAGGCAATCGAAATACTTCATTTTTTCATAGTTTTGCCTCTATGCGCAAAAAGTTACATATGATTACACGGTTAAAAGATGACAATGACAACTTGATCGAGGGATAAGAATAGTTGGTGTCTTGATCGAGGGTTAGGAATAGTTGGTGTCCCACATTAACTCCTACTTACAATACTTGTTCTCTAGTGAAGTTATGGATCCTTCTAAGGAGGTTATTAATAAAGTGAAGCCATGTGTTATCGCAACATCTATGAAGCTCTATGTGCTCCTTACACTCGCGGTGAAGTTAAAAAATACCTCTTAGATATGGGCAACCTCAAGGCTCTTGGTCTCGATGGTCTTCAGGCTATTTTGTTCAAAAGGTATTAGCCATTGTTGGGTGGAGAGCTTACTGATGTAGTCATGAGAGCTCTTAACTCGGAGTTAGTTCCAGAAGATTGGAACAACACGATCATTGTTTTAATTACCGAAGTCAACCACCTTGAGAATGTAACACAATATAGTCTTATCGGTCTTGATAACATTCTCTATAAGGTTATTTCTATGGTTCTCGCATGGAGGCTTAATCTTATATTACCAGAGATAGATGATGAAGTCATGTACCTAGGGTAGGGTCATGAACCTATCTAGGATACCCTACCCAAGGACATCCTTAGAAGAAGCTACCTTCCAGTCGACCAAGAGGGACTTCACTCGACGAACTCAAGGACACTCGACGATGAAGATAGCCACTCGACCATGAAGCTAGCCACTCGACGGCCAGGAGACCTAAAGTCACTCAGCACACAATGGTCTGTCATTAAGTAGCTTTAATAGTCTTCATGACACTTTATGAGGGTGTTACCAGTAACCCCTGTCTTAATGTACTTTAATCCCTGCATAACCGAGGGCCAGAGGGGTCTGGCAAACTCTATATAAGCCACCCCCCTCCTCAGTGTAAAGGGTTCGCACCCCTGTAACTCATATACACATAAACCAGTCGACCGCCTCCGGGCTCCGAGACGTAGGGCTATTACTTCCTCCGAGAAGGGCCTGAACTCGTAAAACACTCGTGTGTACAACTACTCCATAGCTAGGATCTTGCCTCTCCATACCTACCCCCCATTCTACTGTCAGACTTAGAACCACGACAGTTGGTGCCCACCGTGGGGCAGATGTCTTAGCGACTTTTTGGAGAAGTTGCAATTTGTCCGATTGCCTTCATCATGGTTTCTGGCGGAGCTCTGGTCGAGGGCCGCGAGATCCGTCTCGGTGCGCTCGCTTTCATCGCCGACGACTCCACTTGGCTCCAGGAGGCACCACTCGACATCGACGCGCTCCCCGTCCGCGGGGCGACGCACTTTCGGGCGTGTGTCCGCGGCGTCCTGCTGCGGCAGCCGTCAACCCCATACCGGTCGACTCCTGTGCCGTCCTCCCTACCTGTCTCCCGCCAGCGCAAGCGCTCCAGTCGGTCGAGGCTTCAGTGATGGGTGAGACACGCAGTGGCTTGCCAATCGGCCACCACCCAAGTCGCGGCAATTGAGCCCGACGAATCTCTCTACGGCCTGTTCGATCTGTTGACTGGCTCCGTAGAGACTGCATCCGAGTGCGACAACAGTGATCCAGCGGCGGAGGTCCTGATGGTCAACGGGCCTCGTAGCCCTCCCGGTTTCCCCCGCACCGACGGGATGGACGATGGAGGCGACCCCGCTCGGGCCCATGAAGAATATCAGCCCGAGCCACTCACTTCTCAGCAAAGAGAAGATCTTCGCCGCCGGAACATGGATGCCCTGCATACTCCCATCGCAGGAGAAACTCCTGAGGCTCATGCTTTGGAAGAGGCGCCGTTTGGTCAACTTGGCTGAACGCACTCGACTAGAGAACCTCCAGCGAGCACTCGACGAGCGTGCGCGTCAACGAGTACCTGACTCCAGCCGACGTCAGCTCTTTCCGCAACCGACTCAGGTATATCGAACCCCGATTCAGAATTTGGCAGCTGCAGCCCGTATAGCGGAGTCAATTCAGCCCTCTCAGTCGGAGGCTGGAAGAGGCTTGATGCAGATCAGGGATTTGCTCCGGGCGGCAGGAGATCAGAATTCAGTTGTGTCACAGTCGCGCAACAGGATTCACAGTCGATCCGTCGCTGCGAATATTGTTCAGTCGGCTCACAGCCCAAGGTCACCTCCAAGGCGCGTGGGACGTGAAGGCCGGCGGGACCACTATGATGACCGATTTGATCGTGATGATAGGCGTTGAGTGCCCACTCCTCCCCTGAGAAGTGGGTCTAACGCCCATCGGCAGCAAGATGACAGGCGCCAGCTCAGTGTTGCGCGGAGAGCTCGGCCGACCCCAGAGAACCAGGCTTTGACGCGAGATCCATCATCGTGCAAGGTTTGGTCGATCGGAACAGAGCTCATAGAGGTGGCCATGACAGAGATGTGCCCACTAGCAGCCGAGTCCATGTTTCAGGTCCGGAATGCTTTAGCAGAGCCATCAGAGCCGCAGTGATACCCCCCAACTTCAGGTTGGCGACTGGGGTAAGTAAGTTCACCGGAGAGTCCAAGCCTGAAACTTGGCTTGAAGACTACCGAGTGGCGGTACAAATTGGTGGTGGTAATGATGAGGTGGCCATGAAGCATTTGCCACTCATGCTAGAGGGTTCGGCCAGGGCGTGGTTGAATCAATTAGCTCCTAGCAGCATTTACACCTGGGAAGATCTTTCCCGAGTGTTTGTCAGGACATTCGAGGGAACTTGCAAGCGACCGGCCGGATTGACGGAGCTGCAAGTCTGCGTACAAAAGTCGAGTGAAACATTGAGAGATTACATCCAGAGATGGATCACTTTGCATCATACCGTGGAGAATGTGTCGGACCATCAAGCGGTCTGCGCCTTCAAAGATGGTGTCAAGAACAGAGAGTTGAGCCTGAAGTTTGGTCAAACCGGAGATATGACCCTGAGTCGAATGATGGAGATTGCCACCAAATACGCTAACGGTGAAGAAGAGGACAGGCTCCGGAGTGGCAAGTATAAGCCGAGTCAATCGGAAAAAGGAAACTCCAGTCGGAAGCAGAAGCGGAAGGCCGAGCCAGCTGCTCCTGGAGAGGCTCTGGCCGTGACTCAGGGCAAATTCAAAGGGAAGCCCAAAGGATCTTGGAACCCCAAGAAGGTAAAGTATAAAGAAGGAAATGACGTGATGGATCTACCGTGTCACATCCACATGAAGAAAGACGAAGAGGGTAACTTCATCTACCCGAAACATACCACTCGCCAGTGCCGGCTCTTAATCCAGCAGTTTCAAGGAAAACAGCCCAAGGACAAAGAGAAGGAGTCGGACAAGGCCGAGGACAAGGAGGACAGTGATGGAGGGTACCCTCATGTCAATTCCACCCTGATGATTTTTGCTGATGTAGAGAGCAAAAGTCGACTGAAAGTGATCAACCGAGAGGTAAATATGGTCGCCCCGGCGACACCAAGCTATCTGAAATGGTCGCAAACTCCCATTACGTTTGACCAATCCGATCACCCTACTCACATTGCCACCCCTGGGAGGCAAGCGCTGGTGGTCGACCCAGTCGTCGAAGGCACTCGACTGACGAAGGTATTGATGGATGGCGGCAGTGGGTTGAATATACTGTATGCAGAGACGCTCAAGGGAATGGGCATTCCGATGTCTAGGCTCAGCTCCAGCAACATGAGTTTTCACGGAGTCATTCCTGGAAAGAAGGCTGAGTCACTCGGTCAAATAGCTCTGGATGTAGTGTTCGGCGATTTCACGGAGTCATTTCCGCAAAGAGAAGCTGACATTTGAAGTCGTGGATTTCCAGAGCGCTTACCACGCTATTTTGGGAAGACCAGCCTATGCCCGCTTCATGGCTCGACCATGTTATGTGTACCTCAAATTAAAGATGCCTGGCCCCAAAGGAGTGATCACTATCACTGGCAGCCGGAAGAAGGCAGAAGAGTGTTTCCAGAAAGGCTCGAAGATTGCGGATGCCTAGATAACAGTGGTAGAGCTGGAAGGATACAAGAAAAATGCAGATCCGAGTGATTTGCTGCGGGCCAAGAAGCCCGCCATAGAGTCAGGATTCCAGTCGTTAGGGGAGACGAAGCCAGTTCATATCCACCCGACTGACCCCAACGCAGCTCCGACCCATATTTCCACAACACTCGATTCTAAATAGGAAGAAGCGCTCATCCAGTTCCTCCGTGAGAACTGGGACATTTTTGCATGGAAGCCAGTTGACATGCCGGGTGTTCCCAGGAGGCTGGCTGAGCATCACCTTAGAGTCGACTCAAAAGCGAAACCTGCTAAAGAACATCTTCGACAGTCCACGTTCAGAATAAAAAAGCCATTGGCGAGGAGGTGGCTCGACTCCTTGCAGCAGAGTTTATCCGAGAGATATACCACTCCGAGTGGCTCGCCAATGTCGTCATGGTTCCCAAGAAGGACAACTCACTTCGCATGTGCATTGATTTCAAACATATCAATCGGGCCTGCCCAAAAGATCATTTTCCTCTCCCTCGCATCGACCAAATTGTCGACTCGACTGCGGGATGCGAGAGATTGTCTTTTTAGATGCCTATTCCTGGTATCATCAGATCCGTCTGTATGGACCTGACGAAATCAAAACAGCTTTCATCACTCCATTCGGGTGCTTCTGCTATATCACCATGCCAGTCGGTCTCAAGAATGCCGGAGCCACGTTCATGAGAATGATTCAAAAGTGTTTACTCACTCAAATCAGTCGGAATGTGGAAGTGTACATGGATGATATCGTGGTCAAGTCACAAAAGGGTTCCGACCTGTTGACTGACCTAGCTGAAACATTTGCCAATCTCAGGAGGTATGATATCAAGCTCAATCCATCAAAGTGCACATTCGGAGTACTTGGCGGAAAGTTACTCGGTTTTCTCGTTTCAGAACGAGGAATCGATGCTAACCCAGAAAAAGTTGGCACCATACTCTGAATGAAACGCCCTGTGCATGTGCACGACGTCCAGAAGCTTACTAGATGCTTGGCCGCGTTACGTCGATTCATCTCTCACCTCGGTGAAAAGGTGTTGCCTCTTTACCGACTGATGAAGAAGGCAGACAAGTTCGAGTGGACTCTAGAAGCTGATGCAGTGTTTGCCAAGCTAAAAGCTCTGCTCTCCACCCAGCCGGTGCTTGCTGCTCCAATCAGCAAAGAGCCTCTGTTGCTTTACACTGCAGCCACAGGACAGGTCGCCAGTACAGTACTTACGGTCGAGCGAGAAGAGGAAGGTAAAACCTTCAAAGTTCAGCGCCCAGTGTATTATCTCTCTGAAGTTTTGACTCCATCGAAGAAAATATATCCTCATTATCAGAAGCTCGTATATGGGATCTACATGACCATGAAGAAGGTTGCTCATTATTTCTCTGATCATGACATTACAGTCGTCAGCGACGCACCATTGTCAGAGATTCTGCACAACAGAGACGCAACTGGTCGAGTGGCTAAATGGGCGATTGAACTCCTTCCCCTTGATATCAAATTTGAGGCAAAGAAAACCATTAAGTCCCAGGCTATAGCAGATTTCCTTGCCGAGTGGATTGAACAACAGCAGCCGACTCAAGTTCACTCGGAGCATTGGACCATGTTCTTTGATGGTTCTAAGATGTTAAATGGTTCTGGTGCTGGGGTAGTTTTGGTTTCCCCCCGAGGAGATAAACTCAGATACGTGCTCCAGATCCACTTCGATTCCTCCAACAATGAAGCAGAATATGAAGCACTTTTGTATGGGTTGCGCATGGCCATTTCACTCGGCGTCCGTCGCCTTATGGTTTATGGCGACTCAGATTTGGTGGTCAATCAAGTGATGAAGGAGTGGGACGTTAGAAGCCCAGCCATGACTGGATACTGCAATGCAGTGAGGAAGCACGAAAAGAAATTCGAAGGGTTAGAGCTCCACCATATACCCCGACTGAAAAATCAAGCGGCTGATGATTTGGCGAATATAGGATCCAAGAGAGAAGCCATCCCCAGTGATGTGTTCTTAGAGCATATCCATACTCCATCAGTCATAGAAGATCCTTTTATCGACGAAGCTCCGCAACCCAAGAGTGTTACGGATCTGACTGAGGTTGAAGTTCCAGCAGTGGTCGACCTGATCAGGGAAGCTTTAGTGATCACTCCCGATTGGACAGTACCATATATCGCGTATATCTTGAGGAAAGAGCTCCCGGAGGACGAAGAAGAGGCTCGACAGATCGTCCGCCGATCTAAAGCCTTTACTGTGATAAGGGGACAGTTGTACAGGGAAAGCGCGTCTGGAGTTGGTCAGAAATGCATAACGCCGGAGGAAGGTCGAATAATCCTTGATGACATCCACTCCGCGACCTGTGGCCATCATGCGTATTCCCGGACCATTGTGGCCAAAGCATACCGAGCCGGATTTTATTGGCCAAGAGCGAATGAAATGGCAAAGGAGATAATCGACAAGTGTGAGGGATGTCAATTTTACTCCAATATGTCACACAAGCCCGCCTCAGCTTTAAAGACCATACCACTTGTTTGGCCCTTTGCAATATGGGGGTTGGATATGGTCGGCCCTTTGAGAACATGCAGAAGCGGTTTCACCCATGTGCTGGTAGCAGTCGACAAGTTCACCAAGTGGATTGAGGCCAAACCCATCAAGAACCTCGATGCCGGTACTGCTATCTGCTTTATCAAAGAATTAATATTCAGATATGGAGTCCCACACAACATCATCACCGACAACGGGTCAAACTTCGATTCCGAAGAATTCAGAGCTTTCTACACATCTCAAGGCACACGAGTCGACTATGCTTCAGTCGCCCATCCACAGTCGAATGGACAGGCAGAACGAGCCAACGGCTTGATTCTCAAAGGGTTGAAACCCCGTTTGATGCGTGATCTCAAGCATGCGGCTGGTGCATGGGTCGACGAACTTCCCTCGGTGCTTTGGGGGTTAAGGACCACGCCCAACCGGTCGACTGGAAGAACTCCGTTCTTCTTGGTCTACGGAGCTGAAGCAGTCTTGCCGAGTGACCTTCTCCACAATGCTCCTCGGGTCGAGCTCTAAACCGAAGCTGAAGCAGAACAAGCACGGCAGGATGCAGTCGACCTTTTAGAGGAAGAAAGGGAGATGGCCCTGATCCGATCGACCATTTATCAACAAGACTTGCATCGCTTCCACGCCAAAAACGTGAAGAGTCGAGCCTTCCAGGAAGGAGATTTGGTTCTCCGAGTGGATCAGCAGAAACCACGCAAGCTTGCTCCTTCTTGGGAAGGTCCCTTCATCGTCACCAAGGTTCTCCACAATGGAGCATATCGTCTTTACAATGTCGAGCATCAGATCGATGAGCCCCGAGCATGGAACGCGGAGCTTCTTCGCCCCTTTTACAGTTAAGTATTCACTCGAATGAGTTGTAATAAAAGTACTTCTGTAGTTTAGTTATCAAACACAAGAGCTTTATAATTTTCCCAGTAATTGTTATTACTTTTGTCCACATAAAGCAATCCCCCAGTGGGTGGCTTGGCTGCGAATCTGATTCGCCCAAGTCTGTAAAAAAATCCTAACCGAGTGGTGAGCCAGCCTCCCACTCGAAGGCTTAGCTGCGAAATCCGTTTCGCCTAAGTTAAACAAAATCCTACCGAGTGGTAAGCCAGCCTTCCACTCGGAGGCTTAGCGGCTGTCCAAGTACTCGCCTAAGTTTTTGAAAATCCTACCGAGTGGAAAGCCAGCCTTCCACTCGGAGGCTTAGCTGCAGTCCAAGTACTCGCCTAAGTTAAACAAAATCCTACCGAGTGGGAAGCCAGCCTTCCATTCGGAGGCTTAGCTGCAGCATTGCGCTCGCCTAAGTTCAAATACAACGTGCGCTCTGCGAGGAGGACGAGGTGCAGGTCGACTGCTACCCTCTCCTTTCGAGCTACGCCACAAATACAACATGCGCTCAGCAAGGAGGACAAGACGCAGGTCGACTGCTACCCTCTCCTTCCGAGCTACGCCACAAATACAACATGCGCTCTGCAAGGAGGACGAGGTGCAGGTCGACTACTACCTCCTTCTCGAGAGGTACGCCTTGAAAATCCTACCGAGTGAAGAGAAGACCTCCTACTCGGGGGCTTAGCTACAGCCCAGTGCTCGCCTAAGTTTTTGAAAATCCTACCGAGTGGAGAGCAAACCTCCCACTCGGGGGCTTAGCTGTAGCCCAGTGCTCGCCTAAGTTTTTGAAAATCCTACCGAGTGGAGAGCAAACCTCCCACTCGGAGGCTTAGCTGCAGCCCAGTGCTTAAGTTTTTGAAAAACCTACCGAGTGGAGAGCAAACCTCCCACTCGGGGGCTTAGCTGCAGCCCAGTGCTCGCCTAAGTTTTTGAAAAATCCTACCGAGTGGAGAGCAGACCTCTCACTCGGAGGCTTAGCTGCAGCCCAGTGCTCGCCTAAGTTTTTGAAAATCCTACCGAATGGAGAGCAGACCTCCCACTCGGGGGCTTAGCTGCAGCCCAGTGCTCGCCTAAGTGTATTGGGGAACAAGTCGATTGCAATGAGCACCTCGCTTTAGCCTGCAAAAGACACCTCAAACCAAATGCAAACATATTCAACGTCGAATCCAAGTTCGGATAACACCTAACGGAACCGAAAGTGCTCAGGCGCTAAGCCTGTTAAGGTTTGTCGGTTACAAAACTCATTCGGCATACCGAGGCAAATTTAAAGTATCAACCTCAGAAGTTTTTTACCCCTCCTGTGGAGGGCTGGAAGGTGCAACAAACTCATCTAGGTCGATTCCATCTGCAATCCGAGTGGCAGCGGCGATGAAGGTCTCCATGAAAGATCGTAAATCATGCTTCTTGGTGTTAGCCACCCTAAGGGCCGCCAGCTTGTCCTCTCATGCATCCTTGCAGTGAACGCGGACCAGAGATAGAGCAACATCCGCGCCACACCTGGCAGAAGACTTCTTCCACTCCTGCACTCGACTTGGGACCTCGTTCAGTCGAGTCATCAGAGACTCGAGGTCGTTCTGGAGCGTCTCTCTTGGCCAGAGTGTTGTGTCGATGCGAGAAGTTGCGACCTTCAGCCTTGCGAGATAGTCGACAACAGCAGCAACGCGAGATTCAAGCTGGAGCACATTCATGGCGACTTCATCTTTCACGGGAGAGTTGATGGGATCCAGGTTTATTTCCAGTCGACCAGTCTCCTCTTCAAAGTTCTGGCAAAATTCTGCAAGCACAACCACCGAGTCAAGACAACAGTCGGAGATCACAGTTAAAATGTCTGTTTGATACAAAAGATTACCTTCAAGCATGAGGAATAGCTTCTTGGCGAGTCCATCCAGATAAGGCTCCAGATCGTTCTTCTTTCCCACCAACTCACTGGCCTTGTCATTCAGGGCAATCTTGTCACTTTTCTGTCGACTGACCTCCTTGTTGGCAGCATCAAGAGCAGCTTTCAGATTGGTGTTTTCTTCTTCAAGCTTGGTGACTGAAGCCAGCTTCTCACCTGCGAGCTTGGTCTTCTCTAAAGCCGCTTTCTGCATCTCAGCCAAGTCAAGGTCTTTATTCTTCAGGGCATCCCTCACTTTGTCTGCAAAGTTATAGTGAGATCAGACTCTGAAACAAACGAGAGGCAAAGGCAGTCGTCGAAGGCCTCACCAAACATACCTTTAGCTTCCTCCTTCGCCTTCGTTAGGTTCTCTTGGGTCAGTTTCAGATCAAGCTCGAGCTGGATGTGTTTGTTCTCCAACTCAGTATAACGAGCCGCAAGGTCGCAGGATTTCTACGAAGAACCAATAACAGATGTCAAGGACAATTCACTTCTGAGTGACTAAGGAAAAATCATAGCGTTTCTAAGACTACGGCCAAATACAAACATTTGACCATAGTCTCGGGGACTACACCCAGTGGGTGCACTTAGCGTGCCCCCACTAGTTTCATCAGTTAGAGTCGACCAGTCGACCAACAACAAAAAAAACGGGAGGTGTTCTTCAGTCTATAGTCGACTGCCAACAGTCGACCACAGTCTCGGAGACTACACCCAGTGGGTGCACTCAGCGTGCCCCCACCGGTCTATGAATCTATTCGACCTAGTCGAGTAAGGAAAAAACTTAAGACATAAAGACTATGGTCGACTGCCAGCAGTCCACCATAGCCTTGGGGACTACACCCAGTGGGTGCACTCAGCGTGCCCCCACTAACCCGGAATTTCAATCGACACACCCAGTGGGTGTAGGACAAACTCTAGGAATTTCAGAAAGAAGAGTTTTCAGATATCATATCCTAACAGAAAAGGTAGTGACCAACTGACCTGAACATTACTCTGAAGAGCTGAACTGGCGTCATAGGCTGCCTGGCTGGCTTCTCGGATTGCCTTCACTTGCTCCATCATGACCCCCGCTTGGCGTATTGCTTCTTTAGCAGCACTAGCTTGGTCTTCTAGGACGTGGTAGGTTGAGAAAAGCGAGGATTGAGCAGCACTCGACGATGAAGGAAGAGCACTCATCAACGGCATCGCAAAGGTTACGGTAGGCCGAGTGACATTGTCTCCCTCCACGACCAATATCTCGGGTGCTGGCACGTCCTGAGTCGCCTTGCCAGCAGACGCTTTCTTGTTCCTTCTCTGCCTCAGTGGTTCCTTGTCGTCGTCGTCGGGAAGGTCGATAACGACGTTAGATGAAGCTGCAGAAAAAGAATCAAAATTAGAGACAAGAAGCCAATCGACTGAAGACGGAACTACAAGAGTCATACCAGGTTTCGAAGTAACAACATCCTCCATCTCCTGATCTTCAGCTCTGACCGAGGTATCAGAAGTAGCAGCACTGCAATTCCAAAAGTCAGTCGATTGGCTCATGAGTCGACCAAGAATAAGTTCATGTGGAACAGACAAACTCAAGCTACACCATTACCCTGAGATAGTGGGGATCACCATCTTCATCTTCGGCAAGACCTTCGCCGACTTCGACGGCGCCACTCGAGATTGCTTTGGAGCTTTCTCAGTCGGCACCGAAGAAGTAGTCCGAGGGCGCTTGGACGACTGCATGACGGTTGCGACCACCTTACCACGCTCGGCCGCAGGATCATGGACAAGCTTCGAGCGTCTTTCCGAGCGAGGAGGTACAACTTCCTCCTCCTCCTCCTCCTCTTCCTCCTCACCAGAGTCATCACCCTCATCATCATCGTCAGCATCCGAATCCCACTCCTCCGGGCTTTCGCCCCCACTTCCTTCCTCCTCCTCAGTCGGCGTTTGCGCTCCATTGGGCATCGAGTATAACTCAGTGGTGGCCTGTCAGACAACAAAACAAGACAAAGGTCAATCGACCAATTCACAGCAAAGTAGAATGAATAAAGCAAGATTATAATTGGAGATAAGTGGTCATACCGTGTCCGGTGTGTAGGTACAGTCGAGTGGTGGGATCCTCCTAGCCCCTCGAGGGTTGTCCTTATTCCCTGTGATTGCGGTCACCCACCTCTCCAGTGTGGCATCGTCGACCGCTTCTGGATGGACCCGAGTGGTGTCTTCGGTACCACAGTACAGCCACATCGGGTGGCCTCGGTACTGAAGCGGTTGGAAGCGCCATCTAAGGAAGACCTCCAGAAGATCCATACCCGTCACTCCGTCCCGAACGAGTTGGACTACGCGTTACATCAATATTTTTACCTGAGCTTTCTCCTCAGGGAGCACCTTCAGAGAAGAGGGTTTGTCCACTCGGTCCATGGAGAACGGAGGGAGACCAGTCGACTGCCCCAGTGTCGACTCGTCTTGGCAGTAGAACCAAGTCGACTGCTACCCTCTGACCGACTCAGGAAGGGTCATGGCCGGGAAAGTACTCTTATTCCTCATCTGAATCCCAAGACCCCCGCACATCTGGATAACCTTACTCCTCTCATCATCCGGACTCGCCTTTTTCACCGTCTGTGAGCGACAGGTGAATATGTGCTTAAAGAGACCCCAGTGTGGTCGACAACCCAGGAAGTTCTCGCACATGGACACGAAAGCAACAAGATAGGCAATGGAATTGGGAGTGAAATGGTGGAGTTGCGCCCCAAAGAAGTTCAGAAACCCTCGGAAGAAAACACTCGGCGGCAGAGAGAATCCACGGTCTACATGAGTGGCTAGGAGAACGCACTCACCCTCCTGCGGCTGCGGTTGACACTCGGTCCCCGGAAGCCTTGCTGACCCGTGGGGGATCAGACCCTCGTTGGCCAGGTCATTGAGATCCGTCTTGGTGATGGTCAAACGGATCCAATCCCCTTGGACCCAACCTTTTGGCAGGCGGGACCTTGACGAAGATCCGCCCGACTGGACGCTCTCCCCTTCGCTTTCCCCGTCGCTGTCACCTTCTTCACGCGCTCCAAGGCCGCCGTCTTCTCCTTCACCATTGTCGTCGGCGAAGCACGCGAGGAGTGGATAGGCGGAGGCGAGAGCAGGCACAGCGGACGGAGGCAAAGAGGGCAGAGAGGAGAATGAGAAGGCACTGTTCAAAAACCCTCGCCCGGCGCTTTATATAAGGACGCTTCCGAGTGGCTGACAAGTAGGCCCGGGCGGTCCTGTCACATCCCGAAACAGTCGCGCACGCATGATACGTGGCGAAAAAGGCGGCGTGGAAATCGAGGTGTCCACGCCTTATCCCACCCGAGTACCGCGGTCCGGCCCGCTTCGCGCGCTTCCCAAAATTCAGAGCCCACAAAATCCGCTAACGGCAGATCAATCTGTCAGATGATAGATTTCCTGCGATCCGTCGCTCGGAAGTTCACAAAGTTCAAAGTTCACTCGACAGAAGAAAGGAATGGATCAAGGCGACTAAAAGAAAAGTTAATGCCAACGCCAAGAAAGAAAAATCGCTGATCCAGGATACGACATAATCAGAGCACGGGAAATAGGTCGGAGAAAATTATCAACCCCTTCCTCACTCGAACCTCGATCCATTTGGGGGCTAATGATGAAGTCATGTACCTAGGGTAGGGTCATGAACCTATCTAGGATACCCTACCCAAGGACATCCTTAGAAGAAGCTACCTTCCAGTCGACCAAGAGGGACTTCACTCGACGAACTCAAGGACACTCGACGATGAAGATAGCCACTCGACCATGAAGCTAGCCACTCGACGGCCAGGAGACCTAAAGTCACTCAGCACGCAACGTTCTGTCATTAAGTAGCTTTAATAGTCTTCATGGCACTTTATGAGGGCGTTACCAGTAACCCCCTGTCTTAATGTACTTTAAACCCTGCATCACTGAGGGCCGGAGGGGTCTGGCGAACTCTATATAAGCCACCCCCCTCCTTAGTGTAAAGGGTTCGCACCCCTGTAACTCATATACACATAAACCAGTCGACCGCCTCCGGGTTCCGAGACGTAGGGCTATTACTTCCTCCGAGAAGGGCATGAACTCGTAAAACACTCGTGTGTACAACTACTCCATAGCTAGGATCTTGCCTCTCCATACCTACCCCCATTCTACTGTCAGACTTAGAACCATGACAATAGAGTCATCCAATCAAAGTGCTTTCTTCCCCGGTCGACTGATATTGGATAACAAACTGGTGGTGTATCGATTTTACCATACAATCAAGTAAAAGAGGAATGGAAAGTAAGGCATGTGTGCTATCAATCTTGGCATGATCAAGGCGTACAATAGGGTGGAATGGAGTTTTCTTAAGATGTGGAATTGGCGTGGATTTTCTCTTGTGTGGATAAAGGTGATCATGTCTTGTATATCTTCTATTAATTACCAAGTTCGCTTCAACAAGGATGAAACAGAAAGGTTTACCCCGACTAGGGGGGTCTTCTCCAAGGCAACCCCTTGTCATCGTACCTATTTTTACTACTGTGTAATATTCAAATGCATGCAGAGGAATCAGGAAACCTTACAGGGTTTGAGTGTGCCGAATAGCCCCAACTATTGCACATCTGTTATTTTCCGATGACTCTCTCATACTGATGAAGGTTGATGTTGAAAATGTTAGGACTCTGAGGAATGTTCTCCGAGCCTATAGTGCAATGCCATGTCAAAGAGTTAGTGATTCTAAATCAAGCATTTTTTCCAACCCGTGTAATTGATTGATATTGTGGTGGAGGTATGTTCAATTCTTAACATTATGATTGAAGCAATAATTGATAAATATTTAGGCCTCCAACCTCTATTTGGAGTCCAGAGATAATGATAGTTTCCAGCATTTTATTGATAGAATGTATAAAAGTTTGGAAGGATACAAGGAGAAGATGCTCTCTTATGGAGGAAGTGAGACTCTTCTCAAGGCAGTGGCACAAGAAATCACAACTTATGACATGTCTATCTTCAAGCTTCCTAAATAGATAACAAATATATCACATACGCTATATCACCCATTACTAGCGTGGAGTAGGTGTGGATACTATTATGTGACCTAGAATCCCTGTGAGCCAAGGTGCTCCATGCAAAATATTGACAATCAAGTGATCTCCTCAATTTTGAATTGAAGAAGGGGTCATCATACACTTGGAAAAGTATACATGTGGGGATCCAGACTTAAAAAGGTAATATCTAAAGAATGAGTGGTGGTTACCAAATTAATATTTGGAATGACCCCATCGTCCCTAATAGTCCTTCAAGTAAAGTGCTCTCTACTGCATGTAATATTGTGGCTACAAAAGTGGCGAGCTAGAGACTAGGAATCGGAATGAGGATATGGTTAGGGATTTATCCTTGTCGATTGATGTAGTCAGGATCCTAAAAACTCCCATGGCTATGGGCTAGTCGAGGATTCTATTTCTTGGAAATACACCAGATCAGGGTTGTTCACGGTTAGATCAGCGTACTACAATCAGTGGGAGAACCAACATGGGTGAAAACTACACAAACCAATAGTTTGAGCTCTTCTGAGTTGAACCCTGACTAGGTGCAAGTACGGAGGTTGAAGGTACCGCTGAAAGTAGACATCTCCTGTAGGAGAATGTTGCATGGAGCTATTCCTTCTAAGGGTATCTTAGCTAACAGATATATCATCCTCGACAGCCTATGACCTTTGTGCAAGATTAATTGTGAGGATATTGCATGCATGTTTCAAATGTTCAAGAGTAGCAGAAATTCATGAGAACCTTGGTGTTGATTCATGAATCTCTAGTTTTGATAGTATTGTCCATGGTATCCTTGAAGCTCTACTCAGGCAAAAAGAATCGATCAAGTTTGACACTTTGGTGTCTCATAAAGGTGGAATATTCCTTTAGTGGGAGGCGACGATTCCCGTAGATAGCGAGGTGTCTATGGTGACTTTGTCAATCTCAAGACCCACCAGCTCAGTCTCTTGAAGGTGCTCATAGGGGTAGGTTGTGCATGTTTGTGTTCATATGGGTGAGTATATCTATGTGTATGTCAGCATCTGCGTCTGTACTATTCTTTTTAAAGGCAACAAGACTCGACAACTCCCCCCCTCCTGGTGTGGGATCGAAGGACTTACTTGTCACTGCTTGTTGGTATGCATGGTGGAAACATCGCAAGGTTGCTCATGGGGAGATTTTCTAGTATTTCACTCAGTATGGCCAAGAAATGGAAACGATTAACACCAACTATGTCAGAGCAGCCGAACCGTCCATGGGTAGACGGCCCCAATGCACTACTAGGAAAATGCCTATAGATAGAGGTTTACCAGTAGCATTTGTTTGCAACCCAACGCTACTAGCAGTTAGTAGTAGCGCTGGCTACAAACAACGCTATTGGTATCAGTTAGCAGCGGCGCTTGTTACCTAGGCCCATGCTACTACTAAGTGTAACACACCACACCCCCTGGTCAAAAAATAGCAGCAGCGCCTGTCCTCCAACATGCGCTACTGCTAGTTTAGGATCTATAGCGCCTGTTTGTCTAAGCGCGCTACTGCTAATTTTTCTATGTATAACATTTTACTAGTAGCGTGTGTTTCTGACCCATGCTATAAGTAGTGCAACTCTAGCCGTGGCTATTTTGCAAGCTGCCATAGCAGTAGCGCGTATAGGTGACCCGTGCTACTGCTATGCCCGCCAGCCACCTACCACATTTCCCCTTCTTCCTCCCCTCTCTTCTTCCCCTTCCTTTCTCCCCCTTTCCTTGCACTTTGCTTGTTCCTTTCAATCCTCCCCCACCACCACCCCTCCATTAGAGCCCTCCCTCCCCCTCTTCTTTACCCCTCCACCACCCCTCCATTAGAGC
>NC_041389.1:479212332-479218899 GCF_002162155.2 Triticum dicoccoides
CCTCTTCTTTTCCCTCCTCCCACTTCCATTAATGCCTTCCCTCTTCTCCCCCTCTCCTCTCCCACTATCTCCCTAGCTAGCTAGCTCTCTCTCTCTCTCCCTAGCTAGCTAGCTAGCTAGTTAGAGCTATATATCTAGAGTTACTAGGTAATTAAGAAGAAAGGTGCTCCATATCCCTCTCGACACATAGGTGAGCAAAAAAAGGTGTTTGTGTGGATAGGACCGAAACTATATATATATATGGGCGATATGAGAATATATATACCGAATTGTGTGTGGCATAATTTGAGTTGCCTACATTGTGTATTTGATGAAATAATGTGGGTGAAATGAGTTTCCTATGTTTTTCCGAATTGTCGATTCAATTCCGTTTCGGTGAATTTCGGGCATGCAAACTCAATATGTCCTATGTTTAGGGAAGGTCATGCCGAATTTTTGTATGAATTTGATCCATGCATGCATATATATATGTGGTTATAATATTTGCTCCGCCCGTAGGTGATCATGAAGGTCAATGGAAGGATGGTGGAATGATACTGGCAATCCGCTGTGGATGACATGTATGAAAAAAGACTGAGGGATGTTTTATGTCCGTGTCAAAAATGCAAAGGAAGAGTCAGGCTCGACCCCTTTAAGGGTGGTAAATTCAAGGCGCACCTGCTCATGCATGGTTTCATGCATGGTCATACTCGGTGGATAAGTGAAGATGATGATGATGATGATGATGAGGAGGAGGAGGAGGAGGACTGTTGGAAATATGCCCTAGAGGCAATAATAAATTAGTTATTATTATTATATTTCCTTGTTCATGATAATCGTTTATTATCCATGCTATAATTGTATTGAAAGGAAACTCAGATACATGTGTGGATACATAGACAACACCATGTCCCTAGTAAGCCTCTAGTTGACTAGCTCGTTGATCAACAGATGGTTACGGTTTCCTGACCATGGACATTGGATGTCATTGATAATGGGATCACGTCATTAGGAGAATGATGTGATGGACAAGACCCAATCCTAAGCCTAGCACAGAGATCGTGTAGTTCGTATGCTAAAGCTTTTCTAATGTCAAGTATCTTTTCCTTAGACCATGAGATTGTGCAACTCCCGGATACCGTAGGAATGCTTTGGGTGTACCAAACGTCACAACATATCTGGGTGGCTGTAAAGGTGCACTACAGGTATCTCCAAAAGTGTCTGTTGGGTTGGCATGAATCGAGACTGGGATTTGTCACTCCGTGTAAACGGAGAGGTATCTCTGGGCCCACTCGGTAGGACATCATCATAATGTGCACAACGTGACCAAGGGGTTGATCATGGGATGATGTGTTACGGAACGAGTAAAGAGACTTGCCGGTAATGAGATTGAACAAGGTATCGGTATACCGACGATCGAATCTCGGGCAAGTACAATACCGTTAGACAAAGGGAATTGTATACGGGATTGATTGAGTCCTTGACATCGTGGTTCATCCAATGATATCATCGTGGAACATGTGGGAGCCAACATGGGTATCCAGATCCCGCTGTTGGTTATTGACCGGAGAACGTCTCGGTCATGTCTACATGTTTCCCGAACCCGTAGGGTCTACACACTTAAGGTTCGATGACGCTAGGGTTATAAAGGAAGTTTGTATGTGGTTACCGAATGTTGTTCAGAGTCCCGGATGAGATCCTGGACGTCACGAGGAGTTCCGGAATGGTTCGGAGGTAAAGATTTATATATGGGAAGTCTCATTTTGGTCGCCGGAAAAGTTTTGCACTTTATCGGTATTATACCAGGAGTGCCGAAAGGGGTCCGGGGGTCCACCGGGGGGGTCCACCTGCCCCGGGGGGCCACATGGGCTGTAGGGGGTGCGCCTTGGCCTATATGGGCCAAGGGCACCAGCCCCAAGAGGCCCATGCGCCAAGGAGACTTGGGGAGGGGAGAGTCCTAAAAGGGGAAGGCACCTCCGAGGTGCCTTGGGGAGGATGGACTCCTCCCCCCCTTGGCCGCACCCCTTCCTTGGAGGAAGGGGCAAGGCTGCGCCCTCCCCCTCTCCCTTGCCCCTATATATAGTGGAGGGGAGGGAGGGCAGCCGCACCTGAAGCCCTGGGGCCTCCCTCCCTCCCGTGACACCTCCTCCTCTCCCGCAGATGCTTGGCGAAGCCCTGAAGGATTGCCACGCTCCTCCACCACCACCACGCCGTTGTGCTGCTGCTGGACGGAGTCTTCCTCAACCTCTCCCTCTCTCCTTGCTAGATCAAGGCGTGGGAGACGTCACCGGGATGTATGTGTGTTGAACGCGGAGGTGCCGTCCGTTCGGCACTAGGATCTCCGGTGATTTGGATCACGACGAGTACGACTCCTTCAACCCCGTTCTCTTGAACGCTTCCGCTTAGCGATCTACAAGGGTATGTAGATGCACTCTCCTTCCCCTCGTTGCTGGTTTCTCCATAGATAGATCTTGGTGACACGTAGGAAAATTTTGAATTTCTGCTACGTTCCCCAACAAGGACGTCGACGGGGCAGGAAATAACGACATGGGGCCACTGGACGAAGAGATGACCAATTATGTGCCCGAAGAGGAAGACGGCCTTGGAAATGTCGATGGCGAAGAGGCAGTTCAAGGCGGAGAAGACGCGGACACACCACCGTCTTCGTCGCTACTAAGTTCAGCCATGCGGGACCCGCATGTTTGAGACCTGCTTCGCAAGAAGACGACTAGCGACAGAGCTGCTTCTAGAGAGGAGGCCAAACTGGCGCAACTGGAGGTAGACTCGATGACTCCTTTGTATGATGGTTGTAATAATCCCGAGGTGACCCGCTTGAGTTTCACACTAGAACTTCTAAAGATGAAGGCAAAAAACAAATGGACAGATACAAGCCTGGATGAACTTCTGAAGTACCTAAAGAAGGTTCTTCCTGCGGGAAGCCTGTGTCCTACTAGTGTCGAGGAGGCAAAGAAAATCGTGTGCCCTCTTGATCTGCCACATATTAGATATCACGCATGCATCAATAATTGCATCATATATCGGAACGAGCACGCAGAAAAAACCATCTGTCCAAAGTGCAATGCTTCACGATATAAAAAGGCCGGAAAGAAAGCTTCACAGAAAGGTGTATGATACTTTTCGATCACTCAGCGTCTACAGCAGTATTTCGTAGATCCTAAGGAAGCAAAGCTTATGCGCTGGCACACGAAGAGGGTGAAGCCAGATGACGGAGATGAACCGAAGCTGAGACACCTCGCAGATGCTAGCCAGTGGAGAGCATTAAATGCTAAATTTGAATTTTTTTGCAAATGATCCAAGGAACATCGTGCTTGGCGCTAGTAGTGATGGCATGAATCCATTTCGCAACTAGAACACCAATCATAGCACATGTCCCGTGTTTGTATGGATGTACAACCTTCCCCCCTAGTTGTGCATGAAGGAAAAATACATACACATGGCTATGCTTATTCAAGGCCCGAGACAACCGGGAAATGATATAAATCTGCATCTCGGGTTACTGAAAAGAGGAGTTACAGACCTTATGGACAACGCCGGCCAAGACATGGGATGCAAGCAAACGAGAGTATTTCTACATGAGAGCCGCACTGATCACGATGGTGCAGGACTATCTCGGTTACGACTATCTCTCCGGCCAGGTGTGCCACAGATATTGCGGATGCACGAGGTGCATGGATGATACAACTTCTCTGCAGCTATCGAAAGATGGTGGGTCTTCGGAAATCATGTACATGGGGCATCGAAGATGGCTCGAGAAGGATGACCCTTGGAGAAAGCGTGGAGATCTATTCAATGGTAAGGCTGAGCATCGAGGTCCTCCATGTAAGCATAGAGGTGCAGAAATATATGAGTTATTGAACAACTGGGAAGAGTGCCCCTCACCGGGAAAGACGAAGAAAAAGGCACCGGAGCCCCTGCTGAAGATATGGAAGATGAGATCTGTTTTCTGGGACTTGGAATACTGGCCCATACTCGACACGCCTCATAGCCTTGATCAAATGCATATCACAAAAAATATCCTTGAGAGTTTTCTTGGAACATTGATGAACATGCCGGAGAGGACCAAGGATGGGCCGAAGGCAAGAAAAGACTTGGAATTTTTGAAAATCAGGAAAGATCTCCAAATGCCCGGTAAAAGGTCGTCAGAGGAGACCGAGACGGAGACGGAGACGGAAGATAGGGCCAAAAAAGTAAACAAGAAGGAAGAACAATATTGCCCCCCCTCTTGCTTCACTTTAGATCCGAAGGAGGTCGATCAATTGTTCAAGTGCCTTGCTGGAATCAAAGTTAGTTCCGGATACTGTGGGAAGATAAGCAGATATCTGGACACTAAGAAAAAAAGGTTCAGTGGGATGAAGTCTCACGACTGTCATGTGATGATGACGTTGTTACTCCCGGTTGCACTTAGAGGGATTATGGACACACATGTGCGTGGGACGCTTACTGACCTATGCCACTTTTTTGATGCTATCTCTCAAAAGTCGGTCAGTGTGAAGCAACTCCGTAGGTTATAGGAAGAGATTGTTGTCATACTGAATGAGCTAGAGATGTACTTCCCGCCCGGGTTCTTTGATGTCATGGTGCATCTATGTGTCCACATCGTGGACGACATCATCGACCTAGGGCCGACATTCCTGCATAGCATGATGCCGTTCGAGAGGATGAATGGGGTCATCAAAGGATTCATTCGTAACATGTCCCGTCCAGATGGAAGCATAGCCCGGGGATATCTGACCAAAAAGTGCATCTCTTTCTGCGAGAGTTATCTAACCAAAGACCCTGTTGTTGCTTTGCCCGTCAACAAGCACTGTGGAAGGCTCGAAGGCGAAGGTCACACCAACGGTCATAGGGATGTGAATGTGTTACGCTCGGGCCGACAAAACGACCTTGACATGGCAAACTTAGTAGTGCTACAACACCTAGATGTGCTAGAAGATTTCGTGACACTGCACAAAGAGACCATCGCAAAGAAGTATCGTGACCGTGGGGTGCACAGGACGGACGCTGAAGTTATTAGAGATCACAACTCCACTTTCTTGCGTTGGTTCAAAGAGCGAGTTCTGGCTAATCCCTCGGAAGAGGGTTGTCTGAATGGAAAACTCATATACGCCTTAGCACATGGCCCCTCGACCAACCTCGCGACTTATCAAGCATACGATATCAACGGATACGCGTTCTACACGGAGGAAAAGATATAAATAGTGATAACCAAAACTCAGGGGTGACGATGGAAGCCATGACCGGGAATGTAATTGAAAGATACTACGGAAGGGTCAAAGAGATATGGGAGCTTAACTACTCTAGATTGCATAGCGTGACGATGTTCCGTGTCAGATGGGCTAAAAATGTACACAGAGAAAACCGACATTTCACTACCATGTGTATACCCAACTCTGATGATAGCGGTACCGTCAATGCCATCGCCAAAAATGAGCCATGGGTACATGCTAAACACGTGACACAATGTTTCTTCATAACTGATCCGATCAATCCCAGCCGTGTTGTCGTGAGGAGAAGCAAAAGGAGCATCGCCGGAATGGATGGAGTCCCCAACGAGGAAGACTATGACCAGTACGGTGATCCGATGAGGGAAGATGATGCTGATGATGACGAAACATATGTCAAAAGAAGAATGAAGACTACATTACCTACAAAAGATCGTAATCCCTGGAGAAGGAAAAGTCACGACCATGGGCTCAATTATTCAACAACGAACAAAAGAGGGAAGAAGATCAGTCTGAAGCGTCGTCGTCGCCCAAGCTGACAAACTAATCCCAAAGTTTGTGTGTGTCTAGCTATTTTGTATACCACCGATAGCGGCCAAATGATGTAAGATATATATTATGCTAATTATAATCCGGAGGGTAACAGTGCTCAAACGACAGACCAAATTAAACCCATGAGTTTGTGGAATATGAAAAAGAACAAGAAAAATAAAAAGAAAAATAAAAATAAAAAGAATAATAAAAGTAAAAAGAGAAATAAAAATAAAATAATAAAGAAGGAAGTTTGTGGAATATGAAAAAGAACAATAAAAATAAAAATAAAAAGAAAAAGAAAAATGAAAAAGAAAAAGAATAATAAAAGTAAAAGGAGAAATAAAAATAAAATAAAAAAGAAGGAAGTTTGTGGAATATGAAAAAGAAAAATAAAAATAAAAAAATAAAAAGAAAACGTTAGCAGTAGCGCGTTTTTGCCAGGGCAGCGCTATGGCTAAGAAAAAGAAAAAGAAAAAAAGAAAAAGTTATCAGTAGCGCGTTTTTGCCAGGGCAGCGCTATAGCTAAGAAAAAGAAAAAGAAAAAAAAAGAAAACGTTAGCAGTAGCGCTTTTTCGCTAGACCGGCGCTATAGCTAAGTTAGCTATAGCGCGTTTTGCCTAGATGCGCTATAACTAATTTGCGTATACAGAGCCACTGCACCCATCTCTTTCCTCCCTCTCCCACACTCTCTCGCTCGATCCTCTTTCTCTCGCACCCGCCCATGCCGCCGTCGTCGCCGGCACCCGCCCACGCCACCGCCGACGCCCGCACCCGCCCACCCACCGCCGACGCCCACACCCGCCGACGCCTC
>NC_041389.1:479219324-479288089 GCF_002162155.2 Triticum dicoccoides
GACACCGGCCACTGACCCCCTCCCGCTCCGGTATGGCCCCCCGCCCCCTCTTCCTTCCTCTCCGACTATTGTCCTGTTTGAGACCTGTGTGGCCTAGTCTGGCTGTTGTTAACAAATGAAAATAAACTTAGGTGAAAGCAACAAGTTTAGGTAATTAGCTGAAGATGAAATAATTGGTAGAATCAGCAACTGAAGACGTATATCAGAGTTTGTTATTGATGTCGCAGCCGCAGGACAGACAACGTAGTGTCGATTGATCTGGTTTTTGTTAGCTGATGGCCACCATGTTCATTTCCTTGATTCTGGTTTCCATGGATTTTAAGCCAATCTAGGCACACGTTTAGGCGAGCTAAGTGTTAGAGAGTTTTGGGTTTGGAGATAGGGGTTGTCATTCATCGGCACAATAGTCCACACTTGCTACCATAGAGTGTTCAAATGCTAAAATGCCTATTGTTAGAGTGTTCAAATGCTTTTTATTAAAATGCATGTTGTTCAAATGCTTTCTGTTAAAATGCCTACTGTTAGAATGCTGTTAATATGCTTTTTTTATTTTGTTGCTAGAGTAAATGAAAATGAGTGTTTAGTTTGTTGATAGAGTAAATTTGCTCTCTCCGCAGATCGACGAGGAGGAGAAGGACCCCCTCTGCCCCGGCGACCCCGACGCCACCCCCTCGGTGAGTCACCCCTCCTTTCCTGTTGTTCTTTAGTTAGGGCCAATTTTTCTATGTAGGGTGTCCAAATTGACTTCATGAGCAGTAGCATTTGTTAGCTTATGTTGCTGTCATTTAAAGTTTTTTAAATTTGTAGTTGATGTCCATTTGTAGTTCATGAGGCAAAAAAAGTGAACATATACAAAGGCAAATGATACATTTCTGAATCTTAACTTGCATCTAAACAGAGGCACTGCTGCCTTCTTAGTCTACTGCTTTTGTTCTTTGCCTAGCCATGTGGAGATGTAATGAGTTTTCTTCTGTTGCCTAAACTAAAGTGCACTTGATGTTGTGAGACTTGATCATTGTTGCACACCTCTGGGTAATGTGAATCCACTTGACATGCATGTGATGACACACATCACTTCAGCACATAGTGCTTATTGTCATTTGCAGGGAAACCAATTGCTAAGTGACCTATGTTTTGCCGGAAAAGTTGACTCATTTCCATTCCGGCAAATTTCAGGCGCTCTATATGTGCACTTTCTAGCAAAGGTTATGCCGAAAGTTTCCGTGAATTTCGGCATGACTTGTGCTAGAAAGTTGGACATATCGAGTCCTTGAGATTTGTCGCGACAGGAATGAAACGACATTTCTGGCAAAACAAAGGTCACTTTTTTTGTCATTATTCACTTTATTATATAAAGCTCGATAATTAAATGACTACGACATTGAACCCTAGGAAACATGACCGATACCGATGAGGCCGGAGGTTCTCACTCCCAATTAGGTCGAGCACACGCCTACCTCGACTTTCTGGCAGATCAGGAGAGACAGGAAGCTGGGTGTCCGGACCGCCTTGTCATGACGGATGACGACGGTGGTGGTGCCGGTGCCGACACTGATTCCACCAACGACACCGGCACTGAGACTGGCGCTGATGATGTTCCTAACTATAGCACGGAAGGTGGGACCTCCCAAGCCAATGAGGGAAAGAAGGAAAAGAGGACACGACACCCAAATGAGCTCGGCACCGGAAGACTGGTGGTCACGACGGTGCACCCTGGCAAGTTCGAGCCAATAGAGCCGCGAGAAGTGGCAGCATGTTACGGCAACCAACTAGAATGCATCCTACGGGATACCACTAACATCAACACCATAAAAATACGGAAGAATGAACAGTTGAAGAAGCTGCTTCTAACTAGGTTGCATGCAAGATTCCTGTTCCCTGGTCGGAATGACGAAGTCGACCCATGGGATGATGATGCCATGAAAAAAATCAACAACAAAGCCCTAGGGAAGTTCAGCAACGCATTGAGCGCTTGGAAAACTAGGGTGAAAAGGCGATTCAAGTAGACCACGAAACCTACGCCGAGATTGTTGCAGACAATCCGAAAATTACGATAGAGGACTTTGAAAAGTTCAAGGAGACTTGAAATGAAGAAGCTGCCAAGGCCAGGTCGGAGAGAGGCAAGCAGCTACAGGCAAAGAACATGGGGAACCACCGCCTTGGAAGTTGTGGTTACACGGGAAAGAGGCCCGTGTGGGCTAAGGAGGACGCATAACGTGAACATCAGGGGATCTCAGACCCATTGGCTGAGTTCACTGACCAGCAGGAGCACGACTTCATCAGGGCCCGATTCTCGTGGGACCCCAAGAAAAAGATTTTTTCACTGACGGGACGACTAGGAAATTCATGAGAATACTGGTAATTATCCTTTTACCACCTTACATATTAGGTTCTGATCAACGAAGTCTACTACATTCTAGTCGCATTCGTAAATGATTCACGGTCCATTTTGCAGAGAGAGCAACACAAGCTTGCGGCCGAGAACGACTCGTCGACTCAGTCATCAGCGAAGTACAAGTGGGACACTCCTTTCAATATGGCCATGAACATAATGATGGGACACCCACCCGGCCAGCGGCCGCAATATGGACGTGTGCATGGCACTGGGATGGGGCCACTTGGAAGTACTATTATAGCGAGGACCCCGAGGCTAAAAGACAGAGAAAGAAGTTCAGTCATGTGACTATCGATGAGAAGGTGGCGCGGGCGATGGAGAAGGCAAAAGCTGAGACCAAAGTTGAGATAATCGCTGCCTGTAGATCTGATATAGTGGCTGCCTTTACAAGCTTGATTCCAACAGTGGTCACATGGGTGCAACAAAATCCAAATGCGCCACCAAGTGATTTTCCCATGCCAAGCTTCACGAGGAGCAACTCAATGAACACCGCACCCATACCCGTACCTAGTATGGCAACCGCACCCGCACCTCCTCCAGCAGCTGCTCCTCCACCCAGCTCTCACAGCAGCCCTAGCTCCGTCTCTGGCTTGAATGTTGGGCCGTCGACAATGGCTGAGCTCGACGCCCTCACGGTAAATACGCATCGTCGCACCTTCATAAACTCAACCAATTAATTAATCTTTAGTTGCCATTCTTTTTGGATCTCTAACGCCGCACGTATATGTCTTTGTAGGCCGACTCCACTTCGGGCACCCTCCTTTACAACATGAAGGGCGGGTTGGTGGATGTGAGGAAGGGTACTATAGTGAAGCCTAAGGATCGATTGTTTCACCGCTAGAAGATGCTTGATAACGCCTTAAGGGTCTCCGTGGTGAGTGTGAAAGCGGGCTACGAGGGTCTCCCTCGTCCGATACAAACCGACAAAGAGGATGACGAGACCCCCACGCAGCTTGGCCGATGCAAAAATTGGCCGATCCTGTGGCCGAAAAATCTTCTTCGTGTCGAGGTGGCCGGGAGCACACCCACGGGACCTCAGGAAGGTATGACCACAACACCACCTACACAAGTACAACCATCGTCTGTGCTGCTTGCTGAGATCGAGAGACATGAGGAAGGAGGGCCAACCGTTCCGCCGACAGATGATGCCATCTGCCCCATGGAAGAGGATAGGGATCATGACATGGAGGAGGCCGACGATGACCCTAACCAGTATTTCAATACTGCCTTTGACAACGAAGTAACAATGATTCAACCATATGAATATGAGATGCATGTACCAGAGCCGGAACGTCCTCGGGAGTGCAAGAAGTCTTTGTTCATGCAATCCTCGCAGGACACGCCTCCAGATGTTGACTCCACCCAAGCTCAACTACTTAGCCAGAGTCGTCCAATGCTGAGCCCGGCAACACTAGGGATGGTGCTCAGGGAGGGTCTGACAGACCCACCAGCACCTCAGCCCACCAAGAAGAAGTAGATGAAGAGACCGACAGCGAGAAAATCCAATAAAGCTGGAAATGTTGATTCTAGCAGCCAGCCGCCTTCGACCAAGGTTGGCCATGTACTGATGAAACGTGCACCATTAATCCATGTCGCGGGAGAGCCAATGGTACCGGCGAATGCACTAGCTGCCATAGAAGGGGGTCTCAGGAGACTCCATGACCATGTGCTTTCGACAGAGAGAAGCCTCCTCGCCTCTGATGATCCAGGATACCCACTTTATACGGTTCATGTGCGAAGCAGTTGCAAGACGTATGTCCACACATGCCCCGCGGACCTCTTCTCCCTGAGGTTTGATTACATCTTCCAGATGTTTCAAATGAGTACACTTGATTTTACGTTCGTCCGCCTGTATGCGCTGCACATACATCGTCAGGAGAGAGCAAGTCACCGGTACGTCTTGCGGTCGCGGACCCATACTACATGCATGAGGGCTTCTTGTCAATCAACGACGCCAACCGTCAATATGCGAGTCAGTACATCGAAGAATTCTTGGTCAGCAATAAGGACAAAGAAATGATTCTCCTACCTTATCATCCCAGGTAAGTCATCCACGGATAGCACTATAACACATACATCCTTTCGTGCATTTCAATAGTTACTTTGCACGCATGGAGGCTAAATTTGATCGTGTATTTTGCGCAGCGGGGGGTGTTGTGCCATTCTCATTGTTCTTTACCCACGTTACTCCCGCTCTCTATATTTGGACCCATCAAAGAACATACAGAAGAAAGATTACACACACATAAAGTATGTTCTGGACAGAGCTATGCTGGGCTTCAGCATGCGGGGTGGCTACATCCAACACAAAAAAACAAATAAGGTCGGGCTTTGTTTCAGCCACAAGACTGACTTCTGTTGCATCCAGCAACCGGCAAGAAGTGAGAATGATGGATTCTACATCATCCATCTAATGATGGAGTACAGAAGGGATGTGCAATCACTTTGCATGAAATCTTCATCCGATATCCATATCCAGAGATGGGCCGAAGCCTTTGGAGCCGTGCCGGATAATCGACTTTGAAATGATTTCTACCGGATCCAATAGGAAATTGCGTCCATCATCATCAAATATGTCCTCGAAGAGAATGGGATGTTCTACGCCGGCCCAATATCGCGAGCTGATGTCCGAACCCGCATTGCCCTATAGCGTCAGGACATGATGCCTTTCACTAAGGTTGGGTGCACCCTTCCGGATATGGACAGATGGGAAGAGTGCACTGCTTAAAAACAATGTGCCTATTTAGTTACTTGTTACTTTCTATACGACAAAACTTCGAATCTCTCAGTATGCCGAAACTATTAGATGTATGGTGCCGCGCTCTAGTTAATTACTTTTGGTACGATAAAATTTGTTAACTATGTTTACTATATATGTTTCTTCTATTTCATAACTATTTTGTTGAGTTCGCTTCATGGTATATATATGTGCATCTCTGACAGGTATATAGATCAACAATGGCGAGGAAGTGGTATGCCATGTATGTAGGGCATGTTCCAGGTGTGTATGATGAGTGGCCAGAGTGTCAGGCCCAAGTCTCTGGCTTCTCCGGCGGAAGCCAGAAAGGGTTTGATAGCAGAGCGGAAGCCAAAGCTAGTTACTTGAGATTCATAGCACAACAGGGGATTCAGAACCAGCGCCGCTGCAAAAATTACTACATAATACTGCTTTTGATCATCGTGATCGCTCTTATCTTCTATGCGGTCATATCATAGTCTACATTGATGATGAAACATGAGTATGTGACCATGTAGTTGCATGTATTGAGAACTTGTAATGACTTGTAACTCTATTTTGAGACATGTATTCGACCATGATTGATGATGATGAGATATTTGAGACATGTTGAGACTTCTAATAACTTTGGCTCATCGATGACTCACTTGCTTTTCAATGAATATGCACGTTATTGTATAAACGGTGGATCTGTTTAATTGTGTACAGAGCCAAAACGCAAAAAAAATTACAAAAGTTAGCAGTGGCGTGGGGGTAAAGATTACCAGTAGCACTCAAGTAATAGTAGTGCTGGCTAGTTCCACGCGCTGTAGATAATTATCAGTAGCGCTGGGTGAAAGCGCGCTACAGCTAGCTTTAGATACCAGTAGCGCTAGGCCAAACAAGCGCTACTGCTAAAAATAGTTGTAGCATCGTAGCAGTAGCGCGTCTGCCCGCGCTACTAATAGCAAGAAACCCAGCGCTACTGGTAAGGGTTTTCCTAGTAGTGATGGCTGGTAGTGCCCACATGAAGGTTTTGTTAAACTCAATAGGAATGTTGCCTTCTCCATTGAGAATAATATGCATGCAATAGAAGATTTTACCCACGGCGATCATGGTATCACTACTGCAGGATGCTGCTAACGCGACACTACGATCAGAGACCCTTTCACGAAATTGTGTGCAATGCATTAATCGCAGACGGTGGTGTAAAAGAACTGTCAAAAAAGGTGCAAAATGTTTGCGATGGCGGATCCATCAAACACGGCTCAGATTTTAGTTACATGTGCAATGCAGGGAACATTGTTTGTCCATTCAAACTGTTTGCGATGAGGCAAAACTACAGAAACGGATAGCCATATCAATGTGTGTGCGATATACGGCATACAGTTCGCTCCGATGAACTGTTTGCTATTAGGGAAAGCAACAAAAACGGTCAGCCAAATCAAGGTGTGAGTGATATACGGCATACGATTCACTCGAATGAACTATTTGGATTAGGGAAGAGAACATCAATGGTTCAACTTAACAAGATGTGTGTGATATGCGGCAAATAGGCCTCGAGGTTAATTTGAGAACAAGTACACAGAGGTTAATTTGTGTGTTCAAAAAACAAAAATTATCAAAAAGTAACGAGATAGACCTTCTTCAAGCCAATCAACATGTGTTCAAAAAACAAAAGATGTCAAAAATTACGAAACGAGATGGGTCACTACAAAGGTTTATAGTAAACCTTTGCAGCTACCCATCCAACTAGTTAATATCGAGTCCACTTCCCATCCAGTCACCCATCTCATGACTACTCCAGCCTCAGCACAGTTAACTTGGGAGTTCTGTTAGATGAGCTATCGGTAGGGAAGCTGGTCCTTGCTGCTGTAGATCCCTCTTTGCAGCTTCTATTGTGCAACACAATATAAACAGTTCAACTGAACAAGACGTGTGTGATACGCGGCAAACAGGTCCGTGATCAGAAATGTGTGCGAAGACCAATAATAACACAGACGATTGTTGCTAATAAGCCATGTGATTTGCTCTATCTACAGAAGAATAACATGTATATATATAACTGAAATAAACATCCAATTACATAAGTGACTATACCGATCATTCACACACACCTCAATAAACAATTGCATGCATTCTAAAGTAGGAGAAACGATCGTCTACTCATCTACTTCTTGTAACGTTCCCGCCATTGCTTTGTGGCTCCATCCCTCTTCTGGGGCATGAAGAAGACACTTCCTCATGTCAACGATCCGCCTGTACATCTCGTAGCTTGTGTACGCGTCCTTGGCCGCATAATTGACGTATTGTCCATCCAGTCTCTCATGCCAGATACTGTGCCAGGCTTTCTTGTCCTTCTTGCTCTCATCCTTCATCTTCTTGTAATAGGGGTCGATGATGGTCGAGGCGAGGTCAACCAGGGAGTTCTGTTGTTGTTGTTGCTGCCCCAGACCTTGTAGTCGTCGTGGATGTTGACAAGATTCCAGCATTTCAAGCCTGAAACCTTGAGTGCTTTTAGATCATTGGTGGTGTCCACCGTAGCAAAATTGTAGTCGGAGCTGTTGATAAACCTGGAGAAACGATCGCAAGGCCTTGTGGCCAGGTGGTAGTGGTAGACGAGGATGTCATGTTGCACGCACAACTGGGCGACGACAACCTTCTGATCGTGCCCGGCATGACCGATGGTGTACTCGAGGTCGAAGCCGAACACTTGGTACTTGTCATCGGCAAGGAACTGCTCCCTAGTTTGGATGGAGCTCTCCACCGACACCGGATTGTTCACGTGGGTGTCCACTACGTGATGCGTGGTGAACTTCCCGCCGTTGTCGTCGGCGGCCGCTGGGAGCGCCATTGGAGCCACGGGGATCGCCATTGGAACTGCTGGATGTCCTCTCTGTATGTGTCATCGTGGGTGTGCTTATTGTGTCGTGTGATGCGAGAGATGAAGGTAAATGTCCGCGGGAATAAATGGAGGACGGGCGGCCTGGATTCTCGGCGCGTCTGCATGGCACTTTTTGGAGCGGGTAACTGCATTGTCGCGCCGTGCCCGGTGCAACCGCATGCACACAAACGTGCGTGATCGTGCTCCGGCCCCAAACACTGGCAGCACACGGGGAGGGATGAGGGCAGAGCACCCAGAGGGACGCAAGAGCAGAGCGCGCCGCGGCCGCCTCAACCGCAAGCAACCACACACATAGAGCAGTTGAATACACAGGAAATGGTCGCCTACAAGCCGGCCGACACTTGCGTCGCTGCGTAGAGAGCGGCCGTGTGCTACTACCTTCGTCTTGGTCTATAGTCCCCTTTATATTCCACGCCATACTTTGCCCTCAAATTTAACCAACAAAATGTTAATGCATGTTATAAAAATTATATAATTGGAAACTATGTTCAAATACGAATCCAACTATATAATCTTTGGCAACATGCAGTCGTATTTTATTTGTTAAATCCTACTTATAAACTAGGATGGGGTATAGTAGGTAATTAAATCGCAAACATTTTTTATTAACCATATGTGTACATGGCCTTTCATCCTCCTCTTGCATGTCTTGTCACACCGCTGCCGCAGTAGGCTTATAGCGCAAGCTTGCGCAGTGCACAGGGGGGTTCTTTTGGCCAAACGGTGGCGCCAATGAATCGTCGGTGAGCCCGTTCCCGCGCAACCTCGCAGGTTCCCACGCAAGCTTCCTGGCCGACTCGGTGAAATCCCCCAAAATCCCAATGCTTACTGGCCTGCTATATAAACCCTCACGGCCGGCGAGTCCTATCGCATTTCCCCTCCCTGCCTATAGCTTATCTCGTCTGCTTCTCCCACAGTCGCCAATGGTACCGATCCGTCGTGGTCGCTCAGCCACTCCACCGTCAATAGACAACAGTGATACGTCTCCAACGTATCTATAATTTTTTATTGTTCCATGCTATTATATTATCTGTTTTTGATGTTTAACATGCATTTATATGCTATTTTATATTATTTTTGGGACTAACCTATTAACCGAGAGCCTAGTGCCAGTTTTGGTTTTTTTACCTGTTTTAGAGTTTCGCAGAAAAGGAATACCAAACGGAGTCCAAACGGAATGAAACTTTCCCAATGATCTTTCTTGGACAAGAAGCAAACCACGAGACTTGGAGATGAAGTCGGAGACACAATGAGGCGGCTACGAGGGTGGAGGGCACGCCCAGGGGGTAGGGCACGCCCCTTCCTTGTGGGCCCCTCGTGGGTCTCCTGATGTAGTTCCTTCTCCTATATATAGTCTTATACCCTGAAAACATCCAGGGGAGCCACGAAACCACTTTTCCACCACTGAAACCTTCTGTACCCGTGAGATCCCATCTAGGGACCTTTTCCGGCGTCCTACCGGAGGGGGATTCAATCACGGAGGGCTTCTACATCAACACCATTACCCTTCCGATGAAGCGTGAGTACTTTACCACAGACCTACGGGTCCATAGCTAGTAGCTAGATGGCTTCTTCTTTCTCTTTGATTCTCAATACCATGTTCTCCTTGATGTTCTTGGAGATCTATTCGATGTAATATTCCTTTGCGGTGTGTTTGCCGAGATTCGATGAATTGTGAATTTATGATCAGATTATCTATGAATATTATTTGGTTCTTCTCTGAATTCTTATATGCATGAGTTGATATCTTTGCAAGTCTCTTCGAGTTATCGGTTTAGTTTGGCCTACTAGATTGGTTTTTCTTGCAACGGGAGAAGTGCTTAGCTTTTGGTTCAATCTTGCGATGTCCTTTCCCAGTGACAGTAGGGGCAGCAAGGCACGTATTGTATTGTTTCCATCGAGGATAAAAAGATGGGGTTTTCATCATATTGCTTGAGTTAATTCCTCTACATCATGTCATCTTACTTAATGCGTTACTCCGTTCTTTATGAACTTAATACTCTAGATGCATGCTGGATAGCGGTCGATGTGTGGAGTAATAGTAGTAGATGCAGAATCGTTTCGGTCTACTTGACACGGATGTGATGCCTATATTCATGATCATTGCCTTAGATACCATCATAATTATGTGCTCTTCTATCAATTGCTTGGAAGTAATTTGTTCACCCACCGTAATATTTGCTATCTTGAGAGAAGCCACTAGTGAAACATATGGCCCCCGGGTCTCTTGTCATCATATAAGTTCTCTTTTACATCATACTAGTTTCCGATCTACTATTTTGCAATCTTTTACTTTCCGAACTATGAACCAAAAATACCAAAAATATTTACTTTACCGTTTATCTATCTCTATCAGATCTCACTTTTGCAAGTAACCGTGAAGGGAATGACCACCCCTTTATCGCGTTGGGTGCAAGTTGTTGATTATTTGTGCAGATATTCGGTGACTTGTGTGCGTTGTCTCCTACTGGATTGATACCTCGGTTCTCAAACTGAGGGAAATACTTACTCTACTTTGCTGCATCACCCTTTCCTCTTCAAGGGAAAACCAACGCAAGCTCAAGAGGTAGCAGGAAGGATTTCTGGCACCGTTGCTGGGGAGATCTACATCAAGTCAAGCCATACCAAGTACCCATCATAAACTCTTCACTCTTGCATTACATTATTCGCCATTCGCCTCTAGTTTTCCTCTCCCCCACTTCTAAAATGATTTTCAAAAAGATTTGCCTTTTTCTTCGCCCCTCTTCCGTTCATCTTTTTCGCTTGCTTTTTGTGTGCTTGTGTGTTGATGTGCCTGTTTGCTTTGATGGCACAACCAAAAAACATTGATCCTCACCTTAGGAGGTTGGAAGAGATTGAAAATAATGTTAGAAGCTTTATGTCTTTACAATTTGAGCATAAAAATTTCTTTAGAAATGAGCTTAAAGAACAAAAACTTTTTATGGAGTATATGAATAAAGAGCTCGATGATATGTCTAAAGAATTCTATGGTTTGATCACCTTGAACTTAGTAGGTCAAATTTCTGATAAACAAGCCACCTTAGTTAATAAGATGGCCGCTAAACCTGAGGCTCTACCTAATAATGATAAAGATCTAAAAGTTATTAATGCAAATCCGATTGATTCTTTGTTTTCCAATATTAATCTTGATAAAGATGGGACTGGAGATGAGTCAACTTTAGTTAAAAGGCCGTCCCAATGATTCAGAGTTTTTAGATTCAGATTCAAAAATTGATAAAAGTGGGATTGGAGAGGTCAAGACTTTAAGTAGCAACGAACCCCAGTCTTTTGGATTTCAAGGAATTTAATATTTTTTGTGGGAATTTAAGGAATTTAATTATGATAATTGTTCTTTAATAGATTGTATTTCCTTGTTGCAATCCGTTTTAAATTCTCCTCGTGCTTATAATCAAAACAAAGCTTTTACTAAACATATCGTAGATGCTATGATGCAATCTTTTGAAGAAAAGCTTGAATTAGAAGTTTCTATCCCTAGAAAACTTTATGATGAGTGGGAACCTACTATTAAGATTAAGATTAAAGATTATGAATGCCATGCTTTGTGTGATTTGGGTTAGTGTTTCCACGATTCCAAAAACTTTATGTGACGTGTTAGGTTTCCGTGAATTTGATGATTGTTCTTTAAATTTTCATCTTGTGGATTCCACTATTAAGAAACCTATGGGAAGGATTAATGATGTTCTTATTGTCGCAAATAGGAGTTATGTGCCCGTAGATTTCATTGTTCTTGATATATATTGTAATCCTACATGTCCTATTATTCTTGGTAGACCTTTCCTTAGAACGATTGGTGCAATTATTGATATGAAAGAAGGAAACATTAGATTCCAATTTCTGTTAAGGAAAGGCATGGAACACATTCCTAGGAATAAAATTAAATTTCCATATGAATCTATCATGAGAGCCACTTATGGATTGCATGCCAAAGATGGAAATACCCAGATCTATTCGCGTTCTTTTGCCTAGCTAAGGGCGTTAAACAATAGCGCTTGTTGGGAGGCAACCCAATTTTATTTTTGTTCCTTGCTTCTTGTTCCTGTTTAGTAATAAATAATTCATCTAGCCTCTGGTTAGATATGGTTTTATGTTTTAATTAGTTTTGTGTCAGTTGAACCTTTAGGATAGCTTACGGTGATAGTTGTGTTGATCTTGCTGAAAATCAGAAACTTTTGCGCCCAGTAAATTAGTTTTGACAATTCACAGAAACATGCTTTTGATCTGATTATTTTTTATCTGGATTGCTACACAAATTTCTTGGGTTTTCCTAACTTTTTTGGATTTTTGGAGTTACAGAAGTATTCGAGAGTTACATATTACTACAGACTGTTCTGTTTTTGACAGATTCTGTTTTTCGTGTGTTGTTTGCTTATTTTGATGAATCTATGGGTAGTCTTGGGGGTATGAACCATGTAAAAGTTGGAATATAGTAGATAGTACACCAATATAAATAAATAATGAGTTTGCAACAGTACCTTAAAGTGGTGATTTATTTTCTTATACTAACGGAGCTCATGAGATTTTCTGTTGAGTTTTGTGTTGTGAAGGTTTCAAGTTTTGGGTAAGGATTTGATGAACTATGGAATAAGGAGTGGCAAGAGCCTAAACTTGGGGATGTGCAAGGCACCCCAAGGTAATATTCAAGGACAACGAAAAGCCTAAGCTTGGGGATGCCCCGAAAGGCATCCCCTCTTTCATCTTCGTCTATCGGTAACTTTACTTGAGGCTATATTTTTATTCACCACATGATATGTGTTTTCCTTGGAGCATCTCGTATGATTTGAGTCTTTGCTTTTTATTTTTACCACAGTCATCCTTGCTATACACACCTTTTGGGAGAGACACGCATGAATCGTGATTTATTAGAATACTCTATGTGCTTCACTTATATCTTTTGAGCTAGACAATATTTCTCTAGTACTTCACTTATATATTTTTAGAGCACGGCGGTGGCTTTATTTTATAGAAATTGATGATCTATCATGCTTCACTTATATTATTTTTAGAGTCTTTTAGAACAACATGGTAATTTTCTTTGGTTATAAATTTAGTCCTAATATGATAGGCATCCAAGAGAGATATAATAAAAACTTTCATATGAAGTGCATTGAATACTATGAGAAGTTTGATTCTTTATGATTGTTTTGAGATATGAAGATGGTGATATTAAAGTCATGCTAGTGGAGTAGTTGTGAATTTGAGAGATACTTGTGTTAAAGTTTGTGATTCCCGTAGCATGCACGTACAGTGAACCGTTATGTGATGAAGTTGGAGCATGATTTATTTGTAGTTGACATTGTATTTGTGGCAAAGCCACCTTTCCACCGTTCCATTTATTATGACACGCTCCATCATTGTCATATTGCTTTGCATGATCTTGTAGTTGACATTGTATTTTTGGCAAAGCCACCTTTCATAATTCTTTCATACATGTCACTCTTGAATCATTGCACATCCCGGTACACCGCCGGAGGCATTCACATAGAGTTATATTTTGTTCTAAGTATTGAGTTGTAATTCTTGAGTGTAAGTAAATAAAAGTGTGATGATCTTCATTATTAGAGCATTGTCCCATGTGAGGAAAGGATGATGGAGACTATGATTTCCCCACAAGTCGGGATGAGACTCCGGACAAAAAAAAGAAGAAAAAAGAGGCCATAAAAAAGAGAGAAAGGCCCAAATAAAAAAATGATAGAAAAAGAGAGAAGGGGTAGAAAAGGAATACCAAATGAAGTCCAAACGGAATAAAACTTTTGCGATGATCTTTCTTGGACCAGAAGCAAACCACGAGACTTGAAGATGAAGTCGGAGACGCAATGAGGTGGCCACGAGAGTGGAGGGCGCGCCCCCTGCCTCGTGGGCCCCTCATGGGTCTCCTGGCCTAGGTCCTTCGCCTATATACTCTTATACCCTGAAAACATCTAGGGGAGCCACGAAACCATTTTTCCATCGCCGCAACCTTCTGTACCCGTGAGATCCCATCTAGGGACCTTTTTCGGCGTCCTGCCAGAGGGGGATTTGATCACGGAGGGCTTCTACATCAACACCATTACCCTTCCGATGAAGCATGAGTAGTTTACCACAGACCTACTGGTCCATAGCTAGTAGCTAGATGGCTTCTTCTCTCTCTTTGATTCTCAATACCATGTTCTCCTCGATGTTCTTGGAGATCTATTTGATGTAATATTCTTTTGCGGTGTGTTTGTCGAGATCCGATGAATTGTGGATTTATGACCAGATTATCTATGAATATTATTTGGTTCTTCTCTGAATTCTTATATGCATGTTTTGATATCTTTGCAAGTCTCTTCGAATTATCGATTTAGTTTGGCCTACTAGATTGGTTTTTCTTGCAATGGGAGAAGTGCTTAGCTTTGGGTTCAATCTTGCGGTGTCCTTTTCTAGTGACAGTAGGGGCAGCAAGGCATGTATTGTATTGTTGCCATCGAGGTTAAAAAGATGGGGTTTTCATCATATTGCTTGAGTTAATTCCTCTACATAATGTCATCCTACTTAATGCGTTACTCCGTTCTTTATTAACTTAATACTCTAGATGCATGCTGGATAGTGGTCGATGTATGGAGTAATAGTAGTAGATGCAGAATCATTTCGGTCTACTTGACACGGACGTGATGCCTATATTCATGATCATTGCCTTAGATATCATCACAATTATGCGCTCTTCTATCAATTGCTCGGTAGTAATTTGTTCACCCACCGTAATATTTGCTATCTTGAGAGAAGCCACCAATGAAACCTATGGCCCCCGGGTCTCTTTTCCATCATATAACTTCTCTTTTACATCATACTAGTTTCCGATCTACTATTTTGCAATCTTTTACTTTTCGATCTATAAACCAAAAATACCAAAAATATTTACTTTACCATTTATCTATCTCTATCAGATCTCACTTTTGCAAGTAATTGTGAAGGGATTGGCAACCCATTTATCGCGTTGGGTGCAAGTTGTTGATTGTTTGTGCAGGTATTCAGTGACTTGTGCAGTGTCTCCTACTGGATTGATACCTTCGTTCTCAAACTGAGGAAATACTTACTCTACTTTGCTGCATCACCATTTCCTCTTCAAGGGAAAAACCAACGCAAGCACAAGGGGTAGCAAACAACTCCAGCTGGGAGGCTACACCGTGGCGGCGGCGCAGTCCCTGGCATAGTGTAGTGTGTGTGGCGTCCATGTTGGGTGTGCGCGGAACACCCACCACACACTCCTCTTCCGCTACCCGTCGACAGCTATTGCCGGTCGCTGTTGCCGCACACCACCGTCGAAAGCCAGGGCCATCGCCCACTCCGCCGCCATGGCCCGAAGGTGGGAGGTGGTTGTGGTGGCCGCCACCCTACTGCCGGACTCCGTGGCCATCACCCGCTCCGCCACCGCGGCCCAAAGGCGGGAGCTGGTGGTCGTGGCCGCCACCCCATCATCGGTCACCGTGGCCGCCGGCGCACCGTCAACCGCCGGGATCATCACCCGCTCCGCCACCGCCGCCCGAACGAGGGAAGCGGAGGTGGAGGCCCGCACGTGCGGCAGCGACCTTGCGCGCTACATCGAGTTCCTGCGGGAGGAGGAGGAGCGCCTCGTCGAGCACGCAAAGAGCCTTACCGCCGCCATGGTCACGGCATACGCTGACGCAGAGGCGAGGAATTGGGAGATCTAAGAGGAGAACCACCGCTTCGAGAGGGGTCATCTAGAGCATCAGAGGGCGTTTGAGGTGAGCGTCGCTGAAGGTGCAGTAGCTACAGGCACCATATTGCAGTTGTCCAGCTCGTCGGTAGGCTCCTCCTCCTCTGCTTCTTACTAAGCATGCACGGTAGAGGAGAGGCTGCCGGAAGTAGTACAAAGACCCTCTGTAGTAGTAGTATTTAGGGGCTATTTTGTTCAGTTCATCTGACTATAGATGTGGTGGAACTGTACAACGCACTTAAAATTAGCTAGTATATAAAGTAGAACTAGCTATTTCAGTACGTGGCTGGCAATAATTGGGGAAAAGTTTGGTCGGTTCAGCTGTCGAGTTGAATTGTTTGTGTAAAGAATGACTACTTAATCTATGAATGAAATCTATGCTTAATTACTGAATTTTAGTTGCAAAAATTAGATACTGCTAGTGATTTTTAGCTGCATATTGATACATCTCCAACGTATCTATAATTTTTTATTGTTCCATGCTATTATATTACCCCTTTTGGATGTTTATGGGCTTTATTTTACACATTTATATCATTTTTGGGACTAACGTACTAACCGGAGGCCCAACCCGTATTGCTGTTTTTTTGCCTATTTCAGTATGTCGAAGAAAAGGAATATCAAACAGAGTCCAAACGGAATGAAACCTTCGGGAGCGTGATTTTTGGAACGAACGTGATCCAGAGGACTTGGAGTGCAAGTCAAGAAGCAATTGAGGCGACCACGAGGGTGGAGGGCGCCCCACCCCCCCGGGCGCGCCCCCTATCTCGTGGGCCCCTCGGGCGGCCACTGATGTACTTCTTCCTCCTATATATACCCACGTACCCCGAAAACATCCAGGAAGCCAACAAAAAACAATTTCCACTGCCGTAACCTTCTATATCCGCGAGATCCCATCTTGGAGCCTTCGCCGGCGTTCCGCCGAAGGGGGAATCGACCACGGAGGGCTTCTACATCAACACCATAGCCCCTCCGATGAGTTGTGAGTAGTTTACAACAGACCTTCAGGTCCATAGTTATTATCTAGATGGCTTTTTCTCTTTTTTGGATCTCAATTCCATGTTCTCCCCCTCTCTTGTGGAGATCTATTTGCTGTAACTCTTTTAGCAGTGTGTTTGTCGAGATCCAATGAATTGTGGGTTTATGATCAAGTTTATCTATGAGAAATATTTGAATCTCCTCTGAATTCTTTTATGTATGATTGATTTATCTTTGCAAGTCTCTTCGAATTATCAGTTTGGTTTGGCCTACTAGATTGATCTTTCTTGCAATGGGAGAAGTGCTTAGCTTTGGGTTCAATCTTGCGGTGTCCTTTCCCAGTGACAGCAGGGGCAGCAAGGCACGTATTGTATTGTTGCCATCGAGGATAAAAAGATGGGGTTTATATCATATTGCATGAGTTTATCCGTCTACATCATGTCATCTTTCTTAATGCGTTACTCTATTCTTATGAACTTAATACTCTAGATGCATGCTGGATAGCGGTCGATGTGTGGAGTAATAGTAGTAGATGCAGGCAGGAGTCGGTCTACTTGTCGCGGACGTGATGCCTATATACATGATCATTCCTAGATAATCTCATAATTATTCACTTTTCTATCAATTGCTTGACAGTAATTTGTTCACCCACCGTAATACTTATGCTATCTTGAGAGAAGCCACTAGTGAAACCTATGACCCCTGGGTCTATCTTTTATCATATAAGCTTTCAATCTATTTTTATTTGCATCTTTACTTTTCCAATCTATATCATAAAATACCAAAAATATATTTATCTTATCATACTATCTCTATCAGATCTCACTTTCGCAAGTGGTCGTGAAGGGATTAACAACCCCTTTATTGCGTTGGTTGCGAGTTCTTTGTTTGTTTGTGTAGGTGTGTGGGACTTTTGACGAGCCTCCTACTGGATTGATACCTTGGTTCTCAAAAACTGAGGGAAATACTTACGCTACTATTGCTGCATCACCCTTTCCTCTTCAAGGAAAACCAACGCAAGCTCAAGATGTAGCAAGAAGGATTTCTAGCGCCGTTGTCGGGGAGGTCTTCGCTCAAGTAAGACATACCAAGTACCCATCACAAACTCATCCCCCTCGCATTTACATTATTTGCCATTTGCCTCTCGTTTTCCTCTCCCCCATTTCACCCTTGCCGTTTTATTCGCCCTTCTTCTGTTCGTCTTTTTGCTTTGATGTCTTACTTGGCTCGTTTGCTCGTTTGGTTGGAATAGTTGTTTATTTATTGCTAAACAGAGAACCTAAGATCTATGGATCCTCATCCGCTTGCTAATCTTTTTAAGAGATCCAATTATGATGAACCAATTGCTAGTGAGTTTTGTGCACTAGATTATCTTTATGAAGCTTTGCTCAAAATTTGTGAATCTGAAAATTGTGATGAAGAAATTTATGAAGAGATTCACGATAACTCCTTGAATAAAAAGCATGATTGCAATGATTTTCCTATAAATTCTCTTGATGTCAATTGTGCTAATAATATGCAAAACCCTAAGCTTGGGGATGCTAGTTTTGCTATGTCTACTACTTGTTTCAATGATCATGATTGAGGTGATTCTTCTTATAACCTTGAAAATTTATTTAAGCCCCATGATGAATATGAGATTGATAATAGTGTTTGCAATAATATTGAAAGTGGGTTTGGAAGATTGTCAACTTTAGATCCCACATATTTGGAGTATGTTCAATCTTATGCTAAATTTTGTAAAGTGGGATTGGAGAGGTCATGACTTTAAATAGCATTGAACCCACTATCTCGGATTTCAAGGAATTTGATTATGATAATTGTTCTTTAGAAGGTTTTATTTCCTTGTTGCAATCCATTGTTAATTCTCCTCATGCTTATAGTTAAAATAAAGCTTTTACCAAACATATCATTGATGCCTTGATGCAATCTTATGATGAAAAATTTAATTTGGAAGTTTCTATACCTAGAAAACTTAATGATGAGTGGGAAACTACTATAAAGATTAAAATTAAAGATCATGAGTGTTTTGCTTTGTGTAATTTGGGTGCTAGTGTTTCCACAATTCCGAAAACTTTATGTGATATTCTAGGTTTCCATGATCTTGATGATTGCTCTTTAAATTTGCACCTTGCGGATTCCACCATTAAAAAGCCAACGGGAAGGATCAATGATGTTCTCATTGTTGCAAATAGAAATTTGGTGCCGGTAGATTTTATCGTTCTTGATATTGATTGCAATCTTTCTTGCCCTATTATACTTGGTAGACCTTTCCTTAGAACGATTGGCGCGATTATTGATATGAAGGAAAGGAATATTAGATTCCAATTTCCATTAAGGAAGGGCATGGAGCACTTCCCAAGAAAGAAAATTAAATTACCTTATGAATCTATCATGCGAGCTACTTATGAATTGAATGCCAAAGACGGCACTACTTAGATCTATCTTCGCTTTTATGCCTAGGTAGGGGCGTTAAACGATAGCGCTAGTTGGGAGGCAACCCAATTTTATTTGTGTTTTTAGTTTTTTGTTTCTGTTTAGTAATAAGTTTTGCATGTACCTTCTGATTAGATGTGTTTTTATGTTTTAATTAGTGTTTGTGCCAAGTAGAACCTATAGGATAACCTATGGTGATAGTTAATTTGATTCTGCTGAAAGACAGAAACTTTGCATGCACGAAATTAGTTTTGTTAAATCACAGAAACGTGATTTTGCGTTGATTCTTTTTGCTGATGATCAATAGACAAATTGTCCAGGACTTCCTATTTTGGCAGGAGTTTTAGAGTTCCAGAAGTTTGCGTTAGTTACAGATTATTACAGACTGTTCTGTTTTTGACAGATTCTGCTTTTCGTGTGTTGTTTGCATATTTTGATGCATCTATGGCTAGTATTAAGTGGTATGAACCATAGAGAACTTGGAATACAGTAGGTTTAACACCAATATAAATAAATAATGAGTTCATTACAGTACCTTATGTGGTGGTTTTGCTTTCTTTCACCAACGTAGCTTATGAGATTTCCTGTTGAGTTTTGTGTTGTGAAGTTTTCAAGTTTTGGGTAAAGATTTGATGGACTATGGAATAAGGAGTGGCAAAATCCTAAGCTTGGGGATGCCCATGGCACCCCAATATATTCAAGAGTAGCCAAAATCCTAAGCTTGGGGATGCCCCGGCAAGGCATCCCCTCTTTCGTCTTCGTTCATTGGTAACTTTACTTGGAGCTATATTTTTATTCGCCACATGATATGTGTTTTGCTTGGAGCATCGTGTATGATATTAGTATTTGCCTTTTAGTTTACCACAATCATCCTTGCTGTACACACCTTTTGGGAGAAGCCTACTTGATTGAAATTTATTAGAATACTCTATGTGCTTCACTTATATCTTTTGAGCTAGATAGTTTTTGCTCTAGTGCTTCACTTATATCTTTTAGAGCACGGCGGTGGCTTAATTTTGTAGAAATTACTAGTCTCTCATGCTTCACTTATATTATTTTGAGAGTCTCTTAGAACAGCATGGTATTTGCTATGGCTATAAAATTGGTCCTAGAATGGTAGGCATCCAAGTTGGGTATAATAAAAACTATCATAGGAAGTGAATTGGATGCTATGATCAATTTGATACTTGATAATTGTTTTGAGATATGGAGGTAGTGATATTAAAGTCATGCTAGTTGGGTGATTATGAATTTAAAGAATGCTTGTGTTGAAGTTTGTGATTCCCGAAGCATGCACGTAGGTGAACCGCTTTGTGATGAAGTTGGAGCACAATTTTATTTATTGATTGTCTTCCTTATGAGTGGCGGTCATGGACGAGCGATGGTCTTTCCCTACTAATCTATCCCCCTAGGATCATGTGTGTAATACTTTGTTTTTGATGACTTGTAGATTTTTGCAATAAGTATATGAGTTCTTTTGACTAATGTTGAGTCCATGGATTATACGCACTCTCACCCTTCCACCATTGCTAGCCGCTCTTGTGCCGCACAACTTTCGCCGGTACCATACACTCACCATACACCTTCCTCAAAACAGCCACCATACCTACCTATTATGGCATTTCCATAGCCATTCCGAGATATATTGCCATGCAACTTTCCACCGTTCCGTTTATATGACACGCATCATCATTGTCATATTGCTCTTTGCATGATCATGTAGTTGACATCGTATTTGTGGCTAGGCCAGCTTCATAATTTTCATACATGTCGCTCTTGATTCATTGCATATCCTGGTACACCGCCGGAGGCATTCATATAGAGTCATATCTTGTTCTAGCTTGAGTTGTAATTCTTGAGTTGTAAATCAATAGAAGTGTAATGATCTTCATTATTAGAGTATTGTCCCAGTGAGGAAAGGATGATGGAGACTATGATTCCCCCACAAGTCGGGATGAGACTTCGGACTTTACAAAAAAAGGAAATAAAGAAAAAAAGAGAAAGTCCAAAAAGAAAAAAAAGGAAGGCCAAAGAAAAAAAGAAAAAAAAAGAAAATGAGAGAAAATGAGAGAAGGGACAATGCTACTATCCTTTTACCACACTTGTGCTTCAAAGTAGCACCATAATCTTCATGATAGAGAGTCTCCTATGTTGTCATTTTCATATACTAGTGGGAAATTTTCATTATAGAACTTGGCTTGTATATTCCAATGATGGGCTTCCTCAAAATGCCCTAGGTCTTCGTGAGCTAGCGAGTTGGATGCACACCCACTTAGTTTCTTTTGTTGAGCTTTCATACATTTATAGCTCTAGTGCATTCGTTGCATGGTAATCCCTACTCACTCACATTGATATCTATTAATGGGCATATCCATAGCCCGTTGATGCGCCTAGTTGATGTGAGACTATCTTCTCCTTTTTTGTCTTCTCCACAACCACCATTCTATTCCACTTATAGTGCTATGTCCATAGCTCACGTTCATGTATTGCGTGAAAGTTGAAAAAGTTTGAGATTACTAAAGTATGAAACAATTGCTTGGCTTGTCATCGGGGTTGTGCATGATTAAATACTTTGTGTGATGAAGATAGAGCAACAGCCAGACTATATGATTTTGTAGGGACAACTTTCTTTAGCCATGTTATTTTGAGAAGACATGATTGCTTTTATTAGTATGCTTGAAGTATTACTATTTCTTATGTCAATATGAACTTTTATTTTGAATCATTTGGATCTGAACATTCATGCCACAATAAAGAAAATTACATTGAGAATTATGCTAGGTAGCATTCCACATCAAAAATTCTGTTTTTACCATTTACCTACTCAAGGACGAGCAGGAATTAAGCTTGGGGATGCTTGATACGTCTCCAACGTATCTATAATTTTTGATTGTTCCATGATATTATATTACCCCTTTTGGATGTTTATGGGCTTTATTTTACACATTTATATCATTTTTGAGACTAACCTACTAACCGGAGGCCCAGCTCGTATTGCTGTTTTTTTGCCTATTTTAGTATTTCGAAGAAAAGGAATATCAAAATGAGTCCAAACGGAATGAAACCTTCGGGAGCGTGATTTTTGGAACGAACGTGATCCATAGGACTTGGATTGCAAGTCAAGAAGCGATCGAGGTGGCCACGAGGGTGGAGGGCGCGCCCACCCCCCTGGGCACGCCCCCCTATCTCATGGCCCCCTCGGGCGGCCACCGGCGTACTTCTTCCTCCTATATATACCCACGTACCCCGAAAACATCCAGGGAGCCAACGGAAAACAATTTTCACTGCCGTAACCTTCTGTATCCGTAAGATCCCATCTTGGAGCCTTCACCGGCGCTCCGCCGGAGGGGGAATCGACCACGGAGGGATTCTACATCAACACCATAGCCCCTCCGATGAGTTGTGAGTAGTTTACCACAGACCTTCGGGTACATAGTTATTAGCTAGATGGCCTTTTCTCTCTTTTTGGATCTCAATACCATGTTCTCCCCCTCTCTTGTGGAGATCTATTTGATGTAACTCTTTTTGCGGTGTGTTTGCCGAGATCCGATGAATTGTGGGTTTATGATCAAGTTTATCTATAAGAAATATTTGAATCTTCTCTGAATTCTTTTATGTATGATTGACTTATTTTTGCAAGTCTCTTCGAACTATCAGTTTGGTTTGGCCTACTAGATTGATCTTTCTTGCAATGGGAGAAGTGCTTAGCTTTGGGTTCAATCTTGCGGTGTCCTTTCCCAGTGACAGCAGGGGCAGCAAGGCACGTATTGTATTGTTGCCATCGAGGATAAAAAGATGGGGTTTATATCATATTGCATGAGTTTATCCCTCTACATCATGTCATCTTTCTTAATGCGTTACTCTGTTCTTATGAACTTAATACTCTAGATGCATGCTGGATAGCGGTCGATGTGTGGAGTAATAGTAGTAGATGCAGGCAGGAGTCGGTCTACTTGTCGCGGACGTGATGCCTATATACATGATCATTCCTAGATAATCTCATAATTATTCGCTTTTCTATCAATTGCTTGACAGTAATTTGTTCACCCACCGTAATACTTATGCTATCTTGAGAGAAGCCACTAGTGAAACCTATGGCCCCCGGGTCTATCTTTTATCATATAAGCTTTCAATCTATTTTTATTTGCATCTTTACTTTTCCAATCTATATCATAAAATACCAAAAATATATTTATCTTATCATACTATCTCTATCAGATCTCACTTTCGCAAGTGGCCATGAAGGGATTGACACCCCTTTATTGCGTTGGTTGCGAGTTCTTTGTTTGTTTGTGTAGGTGCGTGGGACTTTTGAGGAGCCTCCTACTAGATTGGTACCTTGGTTCTCAAAAACTGAGGGAAATACTTACGCTACTATTGCTGCATCACCCTTTCCTCTTCAAGGAAAACTAACGCAACCTCAAGACGTAGCACATATTTTGACAAATCGCAGTGTTATAAGGTTGACAAATGGAAATGTTACTAGATCAACAAATGTCAATCTTTCCAGTTTGACAAATGGCAACATACCCAATATGGCAGATGCAAATCTTACCAAATTGTTTGTAAGTGATTGCACACGGGTCATCCAAAACAACCGTTTGCGTTGAAGAGATGCACAAATCCTGCTCTGGTTTTGCATACGGGTATTCTATCTAAAACGTTTGCGATCAAGAGCTGCACAAATCCTGCTCGGCCCATTTTCCCTTGGCTTCCTGGGGAAGTTGTCGGTTTGCATACGGGTGTATGTTTGCGATGAGTGTTTTATATTTAAAAACCATTGATGTTTTTTCAAAAGAAAATTGTTTGACAAGTTTGTACATTAAGATACGCAAGTTCGCTCAAATCATATATTTCATTCAGTCACACTACAAACTTATATTCATATGATCAAGATACAGTATTAGACCCATGAAAAAATTTATTTTCGGCGGCGGCGGAGGCGGTGTACCGTGCCGTCCTTGTCGTTTTCGTCCTCTGGGATGCCGTTGTTGAAATCTTCAAGGAAGCACAAAATGTTCTTCACTTGTAAATCAAACATCATGTCGTCAGGCGATCGACGGGCGGGGCATGGAGGACGGTAGCTGGCAGCGTTGGCAGGTAGCGGTCGATGGTGGTGTCCCATGCCGCCGAGGGGGGCGCGTGCACGGGCACGGGCGTGGTGGGTGCAGCCAAACACACGGGACTAGTGCCGCGGTGGGTGGAGGGGCGTGCACGGGCACGGGCACGGGCGCTGGCGCTGGCATGTACATGAGCTCACACGAGTCCGCGGAGATCTCATTGACACCCGCGGCTTCCAGCTTGGCGATAGTGCTCGGCGACCAGCCCAATAATGCTACGGGGATGGTCGCTGGCGTGGGCGCGGGGATGGGAGCTGGGACGGGAGCGGCGGTAGCAACCATCGCAGCCAGCTCGTTCTGGGCCATGTCTATGAGGCCCCATTCCTCCTTATTTTCTATCTCCTCTGGCTCGGAGTCGACTTCACCAAACTTGAAGACTAGTGGCAGATGATCCTTCTGCGTCATGGCATTGGTGGAGGTCTAGGGGAGGAAGGGGAATGGGAGGCGAACAGTAAGGCCGCCCGTATTAAGCAGCAGCTCGGGCACCATTAATGGAGAGGAAGGCGGGCAACCATGGAAGTCAAAGGGCTCGTTTCCAAGTGAGCCTGCACGGCGTACAACTCACATGCTTCTCGGTGAGCCTGCGCATTGGAGGATAGCTTGCACGCCTCTCGGTCAGCCTGCGCACCGGACTGCGCTCGCACGCCTCCCGTTCAGTCAAGCAGTTGTCCGCACGGCACCTCCTATAGCCATTAAAACCAAGACACGTGGCGTCACATGAATGGTTAACATAACACACTCGATTTGAATTATACAAATGTTTGTGATGTTAGAGCGGCATCTATTTGTTTCAAAATGCCTTTGTTGGCTGTTATTCGAGTACTTCTTCACTCAAAATGGACACAAAAAATACCACAGCATGTCGGGTGCCATTCCACGATACCATGCCAAGTTTCATGAATTTCAGACGAATTTTGGATTTGCCAAAATTTGAAAACAAAGTATCTCAACATTTTGCCGGCAATCAACAGTGCCCTGGTGTTTGAAGTTCATTCATATTTCTTGCATGGGACCTAAGCATGCACCCAAGGACAAAGATTTTTTTTTCCAACCAATTTATATGCACTGGCGCATGTGCATGTAGTTCAAATTTGAATTATGCACATAAAATGCCTAGAAAACCCAGTTAATGGATAAAAATGTCCAAACAAACCCCAAAAAATTCCAAAATTTAACACAACACTCCTGTTGTTGTTGTTCTCTGTTGACACTAGAAATTTTTTGAATGCAATAAGAGGCAGTGGATATCATTTCGTCCCCAAAGGTGGGACGTTCCCTACCAAAACCATCAGGTTTGTTGTGAGAAGCTCTAGTTTGTGAGAAGCTTATACCCAAACCTGCCCCAAATGGGACAAAAAATTTACCACGGCGTGTTGATGCCGCTCCATGATAGCATGCCAAGTTTCATGAATTTCAGACGAGTCTGGGATTTCCTAGAATTTAAAAACTAGGAATCTCAGTGTTTGCGGCCGAGTGACGGTGGCAGGGTGTTTGACATTCATTCACAGTTCTTGCATGGGACCTAAGCATGCAATCAAGGACATAGATTTGAATTTTCAACCAATTTGTATGCATTAGAGCATGTGCATGTAGTTCAAATTTGAATTATGCACATAAATGCATCGAAAACTCAATTAATGCATAAAAATGTCCAAACGAACCCCAAAAATCCCAAAAATTGACACAACACTCCTGTTGTTCTCTGTTGACACTAGAAATTTTTTGAAAGCAATAAGAGGCAGCGGATATCATTTCGTCCTCAAAGGTAGGACGTTCCCTACTGAAACCATCAGGCTTGTTGTGAGAAGCTCTGGTTTGTGAGAAGCTTATACCCAAACCTGCCCCCAATGGGACAAAATGAATTACGACGGCATGTTGATCCTGCTCCATGATAGCATGCCAAGTTTCATGAATTTCAGACATGTTTTGGATTTACTAGAATTTAAAAACCAGGAATCTCAATGTCTGTAGCCGAGTGACGGTGCCAGGGTGTTTGACATTCATTCCTATTTCCTGCATGGGACCTAAGCATGCAACCAAGGACACAGATTTAAATTTTCAACCAATTTATATACATTAGAGCATGTGCATGTAGTTCAAATTTGAATTATGCACATAAATGCATTGAAAACTCAATTGATGCATAAAATGTCCAAACGATCCCCGAAAAATCCCAAAAATTGACACAACACTCATGTTGTACTATGTTGACACTAGAAAATTTTTGAAAGCAATAAGAGGCAACAAATATCGTTTCGTCCCCAAAGGTGGGACGTTCCCTACCGATACCACCAGGCTTATTGTGAGAAGCTCTGGTTTGTGAGAAGCATATCCCCAAATCTGCCCCAAGTGGGACAAAAATTTTGCCATGGCATGTTGATGCCGCTCCATGATAGCATGCCAAGTTTCATGAATTTCAGACTAGTTTTGGATGTACTAGAATATAGAAAGCAGGAATCTCAATGTTTGCGGCCGAGTGACGGTGGTAGGGTGTTTGACATTCATTCCCATTTCTTGCATGGGACCTAAGAATGCAACCAAGGACACAGGTTTGAATTTTCAACTAATTTATATGCATTAGAGCATGTGCCTGTAGTTCAGATTTGAATTATGCACATGAATGCATAGAAAACTCAGTTAATGTATAAAAATGTCCAAGCGAACCCCGAAAAATCCCAAAAATTGACACAACACTTGCGTTGTTCTATGTTGACATGAGAAACATTTTTAAAGTAAGAAGAGGCAACATATATCATTTCGTCCCTCAAGGTAGCACGTACCCTACTAAAACCATCAGGCTTGTTGTGAGAGAAGCTCGGGTTTGCGAGAAGCTTATACACACACCTGCACCAAATGGGACAATATTTTACCTCGGCATGTTGCTGCCATTCCATGATATCATGTCAAGTTTCATGAATTTCAGACGAGTTTTCGATTTACTGGAATTTTAAAAGCATGTATCTCAATGTTAGCGGCCGAGCGACAGTGTCAAGGTGTTTAACATTCATTCTCATTTCTTGCGTGTGACCTAAGCTTGCAACCAAGGACAAACATTTTATTTTGCAACCCGTTTTAATGGACTGGAGCATGTGCTTTAATTTTGAATTGTGCACCTGAAATGGCTAGAAAACTAATTTAATGTATAAAATTTTCAAACGAACCCTGAATAATTCCAAATTTTTTATGACACATATATAGTTGCATGTTCACTACAGATAAAAGGTCTATCAATTCAAACACCGTCCATTATCGCTATGACCCCATTATGTAATTCAAATCAAGATGAAAATCAAGTAGATCCCACACACTTTATTATCACCAACCGTGTGAGATGCAGTACAAAATATCCTGGAGCACCGTCGGTGTATAGTATGCCTATGGCCTACAAGAGAAGGTGCACCGGCTATAGTCCACAGCCGGCGTGTCAAGCACACTAGCTCGCTCCCCAAATATCATTTCACTGTTCAATCATCGCCGGTGAAAGATGGGGACATGGACCCACGTCGTGAGGGCAAGTTCGGCAGCCCACTCTTGTGAGAACGCGGCCGCAGCCGCCAAGGGCGTGGTAACAAGCTACGTGAGGGCGACCGCAATCTACGACCGGGCGGCCAAGGCAGCCCAAACGGCCACTGTTGCTTCTCAGACGGCGACAACAACATCTGCCTCGGGGATAGCAACTGGCGAGAGCGGCACAACAGCTGTCCGTTCTGCAGCGGTGGCCTTAGCCCTGATGGAGGCCGCCCACGACCATGTCGAGGCCGCCCATGCCCAGCTCGTGGAGGTCACCGCACAAATCTAAAGAAGCTTCTCCAACAACGGTCGGCAACCCACGGCCAAAGAGTTGGTAATCGCTGAGAGCGTTCGAGCAGCCATCCATTCATGTGCGGCATACCTTGCCACGGCGGAGCCTGCCAAAGCCCAAATCGCGGCCGCCCACGCCCATCTCGTGGCGGCCTTCTCAAAAGAGATGGCGGACGCGGATGGCGAGATGCTTGCCAAGTATGGTGTGATGAATGCCATGGAGCCCCTTCACGAGGAGACCGTCGGGCGTGAGCTGGACATGGAGGAGGCAGCGGAGATCACGAGCACCAGCCGTAGTAGTACTCTTTGTTTTGTTTAATTAAGAGTGTCGGACTTTAATTTTTTTAGAGTAATGTTTAGGCCTACTAGCTCTGTTTAATTGCTGAACTTGCTCGATTAAGAAGTGTGGGCATGTTGTAGTCTCCTTTGTGTACCCAAATTATGCAATGACGTGGATGACCACTGTAACTAGGGAAATTGGAACCAAAATTTTTGACGTTCAAACTCATACACATGGATTAAGCTATCTGAATCGTTTGTGATCTTCACATATCGTACACAGTTCTGAATAAGGGACTGTGTCTGATGACACTTTGCGCGCCAGTTTTTCACTGAATCGATTCAAAAAATTTGGCTTCCACAGAAAATATCTACCTCCCCACCCCCCTTACCAAAAGCCACATTTCCCCTATTTCCTCCTTCCTTTCCAAGTTGAAACCTTCACTCCTTGCTTGTAGCGCCGCCCCCCTCACCGACAACCCTCCTTTACGCTGCTTGGCCTCGTCTATTCAGGCAGGTAATCCACACCAGACCCCCATCCTCCGCCCTCCACATCCCACATGCCCCGACCGCCGGCGCAACACCTTTCACCCAAATCACCGACCCCTCCACCAAATAAGCGCCGCCCTAAGCCATGGTGCACGTAGTATACCCAGGAGCTCAAGGAGCATTTGGCAGCGAAGAAGCAAATTGCGGCCGCACGCGCGGATGAGGTCGTGATGGCTACCATTCGTGTCGACCCCCAGATCTTGGAGGAGCACCTTACCATTTGCTAGCTAAGCCGGTTAAGCATGCTCAGTTTACCCGTTGCGTGTGTTGCTCCTACCTTTCCTTAACAAATTCTAGTGAATTGTATTATCTAATTTTACCATGCAATCTGTTGCTCCTGTGTATAAGTTCTATATGTCGTGAAGTGTGGTGCTCACTTATTAACTATTTGGTTAATTAGTTGTCATCTTGAGTTAACTGTTTGGTTCAATTCTGCAAATGTGATGTTCAATTCTTCAGGCTACAATTTTGTATTGTCTTCCATGTGAGAAATAAATCGAATTTATCATTACAAATACATGAGAAACGAATACAATTGCTATATTTCCAAGTTGTTAAGCATGCTTAGTTTGGTTATACATTGTGCAATGTGGTGCTCAGTTGGTTCATTTGTGTTGTGGTGTTTAGTTAACTGTTTGGTTCAATTCTGCAATGCGATGTTCAATAGTTGTGGGTGCATTATGTTATTGTATACCATGTGAGAAGTAAATCGAATTTGGTTGTACTAAATACATGAGAAATACTAAATACATGAGAAACAAATACAATTGCTATATTTCCAAGTTGTTAAGCATGCTTGGTTTGGTTAACTGTCTTGATCTTCTATTAGGAGTATGCTATATTGTGCAATGTGGTGCTCAGTTAATGTTTGGTCCATTTGTTGTGATGTTTAGTTAACTACTTGGTTCAATTCTGCAATGCGATGTCTAATTGTCGTGGGTAGAATTTTGTATTGTTGTGCATGTGAGGAATAAATCAAATTTGGCTGCACTTAATACATGAGAAACATATACAAGTGTTACATTTTCTAGTTCTTAATCATGCTTGGTTTGGACAAATGGGTTTTCCATGTGACTTGAATTAATCTGATGAATCTGCAATGTGCTTATTTTTCATCAACAAATTGTATTGATAGCATGCGAACCCTTACTTAACCTGATGACTAACTACCTTATATGCGTTGTAGGGAAACAATGGGAAGCACTGAGGTTTACAATCGAGGTTAGCACATGCATCGTCCATTGTCTAATAGCGCATTATTGTGCAATTGTAGGAACCACTCTAATATTTAGGTTTTTAACAATTTGGTCTTGCACATGTAGGTCCTGCTATCAGAGGTTGTGACCCACTGTTCGACCCTTTTTGCATATGGGGAAATGAGTTGTCCATGAATATCAATCAAGTCAAGAAACTCAGAAAGATTGTTAGGATAAAGAAATTAGCGACAAGAAACAACAAGATCTTTGTCTGCACAATGAAGAAGACATTAGTTCACCACAAGATGGTACTAATTATTATACCTTGCCTTTTTTATTCCTTTGCCCCATTTCCAATATAGAGAAGATATTTATGCACATCTTTGTTTTCAAGCCTTTCCAAAGAAGTTCACTGATGATTACCTCTCAAACCACCTCTATGGTCGGCGAGGAAGGTTTCCATACAACACCCACGGTTCAATATTGAAGTGTTCCTGAAGAGGACGAAGGATGGACGGTCAATCATCCACAGGCAATGGATTAAAGTTGCAAAGACATTCAACATCAGTGAAGGCTCTATATTCGCCTTCCGCTTCAGCAGTTTTCCTGATGAGATGCATCTGTCTATGTGTCTCTATAGTGCTAATTTCGGCCGCCACACCGTCTCGTTCCCATCTCCCACCCGTCGCATCCCCTCCTGCTTCGACTCTGGTTTCTCCCTCGCCCCGCTCGACCGGCCAGCCACCGCCCCCTTCGCCTCCCCCACCGCCCCCGCCCCCCTTCCCTGCTGCGGCTCCCCATGTCGCATGACTGGGATGATGGGGCGGCCTGGTCCAAGCGCAAGGCCGACGACCTCCGCGGAAACTCCCGCCCATCTCCGGACGCCCTCCGGCGCGAGGAGGAGCTCCAGCATGAGCTCCGAGAGCTCCGGGAGGGGCGTCGCTCGCCTAAGCACCGGGAGGATCGGGGCCGGTCTCGGTTGCCTCGGGGGACTGGCGGTCACACCGGCGATCCCCCTCCCTGCCACTCGCCGTGGGCGCTCGCCCTCTCCTCCCCGGTCTTTGCGGCCCGTCTCCCCCCCACACCCGGGATGGGCTCCTTCCGACCCCTGCTCCCCGATGCTACGTGCCTCCCCATGCCTCTGCCCCCACGACCACAACTTCGGCTCCTGCCACGGGCGGTGGCACTGCTTGCGGCCGCACGGGGCCGGCCAAGAAGAAGAAGAAGAAGCGTCGGGGTGCCAGCGGCGCTCCGCCCGTGACCTCCTCGATGGCCCCTGGATCTTCCGTCATGCCCGGGCCCTTGTCTAGTCTCCCTTGCTGAGGGAGTCCTGGATAAGGGGGTATCTGGACAGCCGGACTATATTCATCGTCCGGACTATAGAAGCGTCAAGATACAAGACTCAAGACTTTGGCTCGTGTTCGGATGGGACTCTCCTTTGCGTGGAAGACAAGCTTGGCGATCCGGATATTATATTTCCTTCCTTGTAACCGACTCCATGTAAACCCTAGCTCTCCGGTGTCTATATAAACCGGAGAGGATGGTCCTTAGAAGGCCGATCACATTTACAATCATACCATCGTAGGCTAGCTCTTAGGGTTTAGCCTCTACGATCTCGTGGTAGATCTACTCTTGTATTCCACATATCTTCAATATTAATCAAGCAGGAAGTAGGGTTTTACCTCCATCGAGAGGGCTCGAACCTGGGTAAACATTGTGTCCCTTGCTTCCTGTTACCATCAGCCTAAGATGCATAGATCGAGACCCCCTACCCGAGATCCGCCGGTTTTGACACCGACATTGGTGCTTTCATTGAGAGTTCCTATGTGTCGTCGCTTCGAGGCTTGATGGCGTCTTCAATCATCAACAACATGATCCAGGGTGAGATTTTTCTCCCCGGACAGATCTTTGTGTTCAGCGGCTTCGCACTGCGGGCCAACTCGCTTGGCCAGTTGGAGCAGATCGACAGCTTCGCCCATGGCCACTAGATCAGGTTCGGAAACTTGAACTACACGGCAGATATCCGCAGAGACTTGACCTTTGACGGGATCGGGCTGGTGCCAGGAACGCCGGACAGCCACGACGAGCACGGCCTAGACCTGCTGTCGGACGGTGCCTGGGACATCATCCCTAAAGCAGCCCCGGATCTAAATCTAAGGCAGGTTGCGTTGCCTATGGACGGAGGGCTGGACCCCGCCCCGCAGGCCGAACACTTATCGGTGGTGGAGCCGAACACGGGTCCCTCCTCTGTGGAGGCCTGTAACCCTAGGCCCCCAGACTCATATCCGGCTGATGGCCCTGGTTTGCTCACTCTCGAGCTAGCCGAGCCAGGCTGGGCTCCGGTAATGGAGTTTACCGCTTCGGACATCTTTCAGCACTCACCCTTCGACGACATGCTGAGCTCATTGAAGTCTCTCTCTTTGTTAGGAGGCTCTCGGCCGAACTATGTCCGGCTTGAGTAGGAAGCAGGCAACGAAGGAATTCACTACCCACCAACCACCCACTTTGTCACCACGATCGATGATTGAACCGACGTACTCGACTTTGACTTCGAAGACATCGACAGTATGGACGACGATGCAGGAGACATATAGGGGCCACCGCTCACAGGGCAGTGGACAGCCACCTCTTCAAATGATATATACATGGTGGACACTCCGAAAGAAACCAATGGCAATGAAGCAACGAAGGATAACCCCCTCCAAGAAGAAAGCAAAGCATGGGCGTCGCTAGCGCCTCTCCAAGCCCCGCCAAGGCAATACCTGTTGGGGAACGTAGTAATTTCAAAAAAATTCCTATGTACACGCAAGATCATGGTGATGGCATAGCAACGAGAGGAGAGCGTGTTGTCCACGTACCCTCATAGACCGTAAGCGGAAGCGTTATGACAACGCGGTTGATGTAGTCGTACGTCTTCACGATCCGACCGATCCAAGTACCGAACGTACGGCACCTCCGAGTTCAGCACACGTTCAGCTCGATGACGATCCCCGGGCTCCGATCCAGCAAAGCTTCGGGGATGAGTTCCGTCAGCACGACGGTGTGGTGACGATGATGATGCTCTACCGGCACAGGGCTTCGTCTAAACTCCGCGACGATATGACCGAGGTGGAATATGGTGGAGGGGGGCACCGCACACGGCTAAGGAACGATCCATAGATCAACTTGTGTGTTCTAGGGTGCCCCCCTGCCCCCGTATATAAAGGAGCAAGGGGGGAGGCCGGCCGGCCCCTTGGGGCGCGCCAAGGAGGAGGAGTCCTCCTCCTAGTAGGAGTAGGACTCCCCCTTTCCTACTCCTACTAGGAGGGGGAAAGGAAGGGGGAGAGGGGGAAGGAAAGAGGGGGGCGCCGCCCCCCCCCCCTCCTAGTCCAATTCGGACCAGAGGAAGAGGGGGCACGCGGCCCACCCTGGCCGCCCCTCTCTCTTCCCACCAAGGCCCATGTGGCCCATTAACTCTCCGGGGGGGTTCCGGTAACCCTCCGTCACTCCGGTTTTCTCTGAAATCACCCGGAACACTTCCGGTGTCCAAATATAGGCGTCCAATATATCAATCTTTATGTCTCAACCATTTCGAGACTCCTCGTCATGTCCGTGATCACATCCGGGACTCCGCACAAACTTCAGTACATCAAAACTTATAAACTCATAATAAAACTGTCATCGTAACGTTAAGCGTGCGGACCCTACGGGTTCGAGAACTATGTAGACATGACCTAGAACTATTCTCGGTCAATAACCAATAGCGGAACCTGGATGCCCATATTGGTTCCTACATATTCTAAGAAGATCTTTATTGGTCAAACCGCATAACAACATACGTTGTTCCCTTTGTCATCGGTATGTTACTTGCCCGAGATTTAATCGTCGGTATCCAATACCTAGTTCAATCTCGTTACCGACAAGTCTCTTTACTCGTTACGTAATGCATCATCCCGTAACCAACTCATTGGTCACATTGCTTGCAAGGCTTATAGTGATGTGCATTACCGAGAGGGCCCAGAGATACCTCTCCGACAATCGGAGTGACAAAACCTAATCTCGAAATACGCCAACTCAACATGTACCTTCGGAGACACTTGTAGTACTCCTTTATAATCACCCAGTTACGTTGTGACGTTTGGTAGTACCCAAAGTGTTCCTCCGGTAAACGGGAGTTGCATAATCTCATAGTTACAGGAACATGTATAAGTCATGAAGAAAGCAATAGCAATATACTAAACGATCAAGTGCTAGGCTAACGGAATGGGTCATGTCAATCACATCATTCTCCTAATGATGTGATCCCATTAATCAAATGACAACACATGTCTATGGTTAGGAAACATAACCATCTTTGATTAATGATCTAGTCAAGTAGAGGCATACTAGTGACTATATGTTTGTCTATGTATTCACACATGTATCATGTTTCTGGTTAATACAATTCTAGCATGAATAATAAACATTTATCATGATATGTGGAAATAAATAATAACTTTATTATTGCCTCTAGGGCATATTTCCTTCAATACCGGCACCGAAGACGATAACAATCCGGACAGTGCCGACGACGAATACGACCCCTAACAGCCCGCATTCGAGCAGGCCGAACAGGAAGACGGGCATGACAGCCTAGATGAACAGGCGGCGGACGGGTATCCGGAGGAAGACAACTACATGCCCCTCTCCGAAGACGAGATTAGCCTCGGCGACGACGAGTTCGGCATACCCGAAGACCCCGCAGAGCAGGAGCGCTTCAAGCGCCGGCTTATTGCCACTACGAGAAGCCTGAAGAAGAAGCAGCAACAACTCCAAGCTGATCAAGATCTGCTCGCAGACAGATGGACAGAAGTCCTGGCAGCCGAGGAATACGGACTCGAGCACCCCACGGCTGACCGACCACCTCGAGGTCGGGACAAAACGACATATCAGCCAAAATACCAGCCTGTACCCTCGCGCCGGTTTACTACGGCCCGGGGCAATACTCAGGACCTGCGCGATAAACTGGATAATGCCGCAGGACAAGCAAGATCGATCTACGGATCACGGGGCACGCTGGAGCACATGACGATGACCGTCATACCGGATACACTAATAGCAAATCCGGCCAGGCCGAATACAACTAGTCAGACGTAGCCATACTGCATCGTGACATAGCCCAACATAGAGGCGCCGAACACCCCCTCTGCTTCACTGATGAAGTGATGGATCATGAATTCCTAGAAGGGTTTAAACCTGTAAACATCGAGTCATACGATGGCACCACAGACCCCGTGGTATGGATCGAGGATTTCCTTCTCCACATTCACATGGCCCGTGGAGATGACCTACATGCCATCAAGTATCTTCCCCTTAAGCTCAAAGGACCTGCCCGGCACTGGCTAAACAGCCTGCCCGCAAATTCCATTGGCAGTTGGGAAAATTTGGAAGACGCATTTCTTGACAACTTCCAGGGCACATATGTGCGACCTCAGGATGCCGATGACTTGAGCCACATTACTCAACAGCCCGGAGAATCAGCCAGGAAATTCTGGACTCGGTTCCTAACTAAAAAGAACCAAATAGTCGACTGTCCGGACGCTGAAGCCCTGGCGGCTTTCAAGCATAATATCCATGACGAGTGGCTCACCAGACACCTCGGCCAGGAGAAGCCTAAGTCCATGGCAGCTCTTGCGACACTTATGACCCGCTTTTGCGTGGGCGAGGACAGCTGGTTGGCTCGCAGTAGCACTATGCCACACTCTGGAACTTCAGATGTCCGGGAAAATAACGGCAAGCCATGGCGCAACAGACACAAGCGACGGAACAACGGCGACAACACCGAGGATACAGCGGTTAATGCCGGATTCAGTGGATCCAAATACGGTCAGCAGAAGAAGCCATTCAAGCGTAACAATCAAGGACCGTCCAGTCTGGACCGTATACTGGAGCGCTCATGCCAAATTCATGGCACCCCGGACAAGCTAGTCAACAACAACAACACAGACTGCTGGGTATTCAAATAGGCTGGCAAAATAAATGCCGAAAACAAGGACAAGGGGCTGCACAGCGACGATGATGATGAGCCCCGGCGTCCGAACATGGGGGGGGGGGCAAAAGAAATTCCCCCCCAGGTGAAAACGGTCAACATGATCTACGCCACCCACATCCCCAAACGGGAATGGAAGCGAGCACTACAGGACGTATATGCGATGGAGCCAGTCGTCCCCAAATTCAACCCATGGTCAGCTTGTCCGATCACCTTTGCTCGTAGGGATCATCCTACTAGCATCCGTCATAGTGGCTCAGCCGCATTGGTTTTAGACCCAATTATAGACGGATTTCACCTCACAAGAGTCCTTATGGACGGAGGCAGCAGCCGGAACTTGCTTTATCAGGACATAGTGTGCAAAATGGGCATCGATCCTTCAAGGATTAAGCCCACCAAAACCACCTTTAAGGGTGTCATTCCTGGAGTAGAGGCCCGCTATACGGGCTCTATAACATTGGAAGTGGTCTTTGGATCTCCGGACAACTTCCGAAGCGAAGAGCTAATCTTCGATATCATCCCTTTCCACAGTGGTTACCACGCACTACTCGGGCGAACCGCATTTGCTAGATTCAATGTGATACCACACTATGCATACCTCAAGCTCAAGATGCCAGGCCCGTGCGGGGTCATAACAGTCAACGGTAATATGGACCGCTCTCTCCGTATAGAGGAACACACTGCGGCCCTTGCGACCGAAGTACAATGCGGCCTCCTCCGGCAAACCACCAATCCGGCGATGACAACCTCAAGCTCCTTCAAGCGAGGGCGGAACACCCCGCAGCAGGATCAGCAGGCACGTCAAGAGCATGACTAGCAGTCCGGCCTCCGCCCAAGTCCCACTCAAGCGGCATTCGTGCCACGCATACACAATTACGCACTCAAAATACCATGGGCACAGGCGGAGGCGTATCAGTGGCCCAGCCAATAGTACGGTATTGCTTCGTAACCTTTCCTTTTACCCTTAAGGACATCGCTTTAGTGCAGCTTCTCCAGAAGAGCCAGATTGTCGGACTTACAAAGGAGAGGAAACCCAGGAGGTAACAGGCTTCAGGCACACCAGGAAACACCCAGGTGGAATCTATTTACGATCACTGTTCCTGCTTTATCTATCTGTGCGAAGCCTGCTCCTGCATAGGATATGTCAAATAATCCTATTTATCTCCGCGTAATGCATTCATTGTAAACATACGCTTAAAGGTATTATTTATCAATGGGAGACAATATACAGCGTCAGCTCATTATTATTTCTTTTTATTATTATCATTTTCATTTTTTACAAATGTTTATTTGATTTTGCATCCGTACATTTTGGTACATTGAGTTTGACAGGGGCTTCTTATAGCGCCCCATAATACGGCAAGACAAGTCCGAACACTTTCAACAGTGCGGCACCCCGAACTTATAGCATTATATGCATCAGCTCCGAATCATGTCTTGGGTTACAGTTGGGATAGCCCGGCTCCCTTGTTTTGGTACCTTACATTCCGTTAATTCGGATAAGGTAGCGCAGGCAGAACTACTGCGATTGTGCCCTGGTTTTTCCAGACGAACACCTCAGTAGAGAAAGCACAAAACTATCCGGCATGATGTGGCGAGAACTGGTCGCTGTTCGAGAGGTCTTAAAATCCTTAAAAAAAATTCCGCCTTAGGCGATAATTCAGCTTTGTCCAATATAGGCGTGTATAGCGCCCCAATTCGGCCTTCTCGATACTAGGGGCTTCGCCGAAATTTAAAATCATAGACTTCTACGGCTAAGTGAAGGTTATAAAGCCGTATAGTCCGATTGCCTAGTTCGCTGCGCTGGACACCTCCTTAAGGGACCAAACATTTGGACAAAGAGTGCCCGGGTTTTCCACGAACACACTAGTACTAGTTACACGGGGGCGGAAGCCGCGACTGGCCTACTTTCAGATTTTGATAAACAGCCGCACAGAAGGTAATATTTTAAATCACAAAAGTGATGCATAGCACAAGTAACTTCGTCTTTAAATTACAAACATGACATAAGTGAATTCATTCAAAAATTATGTCTTTGCTACATTCATCGGCCACGAGGCAATCACCCTTCATAACGCCATCATAATACCTCTCGGGGACGCGATGCGGCTTGCCCTCCGGCGGTCCGTCCTTCACCAGCTTCTCCGCATCCAGCTTTCCCCAATGCACCTTGGCGCGGGCAAGGGCCCGGCGGGCACCCTCAATACAAATGGATCGCTTGATGACTTCCAGTCGCGGACAGGAATCCACCATCCGCTTGATCAGGCCGAAGTAGCTGGTGGGCAGAAGCTCGCCGGGCCACATCCGAACTATGAGATCTTTCATAGCCACTTCAGCCGCCTTGTGGAGTTCGACCAACTGCTTCAGTTGGTCACTCAGAGGCGTCGCATGTTCGGCCTCAGCATACTGGGAGCAGAACAACTTATTCATTGAGCTCCCCTCCTGGGCACGGTAGAACTCCGCAGCGTCGGATACGCTACGTGGCAGGTCTGCAAATGCTCCTCGAGAGCTCCGGATTCGAGTAAGTAAAAGAAACGCCTCCTCCACATGTTTTCTTTGCATAAAAAATTTCTTACCCGCCGCTATTTTATTGGCCTCCTAGATCTCTTGCCGAGGCCTCTCGGCTTCGGCCTTGGCGTCTTTCGTATTTGTAAGGGCCTTCGCAAGCTCAACCTCTTTTGCTTTAAGCTCCCGCTCCGTAGAGTCGAGCTTCTTGCCAAGCTCCCGGAGCTCTTCTTGTACCTCGCCCACTCGGGCCTCTTTCTTTTCGCGCTCCTTGATTTCCAAGGCCGCTTTGTGTTCAGCCCCGGACAGCTCCTTCTTGAGAGACGCCACTTCGGTGGTGGCCTCTGTTACCATATCACGACGTCTCGTCGTTAGCATAATCAAATTTTATTTACTATTCATTATAGGAGATAGGGGAATCATTTACCCTTGCTCTCCTCGAGCTGCCTCCTTGCGAGGCCGAGCTCTCCCTGCGCCCGCTCTAAATCCTGCGTTAGGCCGGCGATTTCGGCCGTGCGAGCAGCAGCGGCCAGCAGCACAGCCTGTTTATTTACATTTAAAATTATTGTCAGAATCCTACAGATTATAATTGACCCTCCGTTTGGTTTTTCTTTCCGAACACCAAACAGAGTATCAGGGGCTACTACCTATCGGGTGGTAACTTCACATATTTTTACTGCTTACCTCAAAGCCTGTTAGGAGGCTGGTGCAGGCTTCGGTTAATCCGCTCTTGGCGGAAGAAACCTTCTGAATCACCGCACTCATGAGAGTACGATGCTCTTCACCTAGGGAAGCACCGCGAAGTGCTTCTAGCAGACAATCCGGCGCCTGGGGCGTAACGGAAGTCCTTGATACAGACGGCCCTCCCTCCATAACAAGGGGCTGCCGCCTAAGTCCGGAACCACTGAAGGCTCCGAAACAGTGTTCGGCTGAGAGCCCGGCTTACCGTGCCTCACATTAACACGATCCGTGGGGACCTTGAACCCCGCGAGTCCGACGTCTGGGACGCCGCCTTGAGGCGCCTCCAGGGCCACCTCCGCCATCGTCGGGAGCCTTCGGGACAACACCTCCATGTTGTCCGCAGGTCGAGGAGACGTGGCCGTCGAGAGTGAGTTCATTGCTGACCCACTCAAGGACCTGTCCGAAGACGACACTTCGGGATGGACCCTGGCCGGACTGCATACAAGTTCGGCATTATAAACAATACTATGAAGTGAAATTACTATTGAGTGCGGACACTTACGATCGCACAAGGGGCTTCTTCCTGGGCAGACACCCTTCCTCGCTATCGGCGGTGGTGGTGAAGTAGTACGGAAGGGATGCTTTTCCCTTCTTGGACGTCCCAGTCTCTCCCACCAGGGTGGCCTTCCTCTTCTTCCCGCCCCCAGTGCGTGGAGGTGGTGTTTCGCCTTGTTCCTTCTCGCCTCCGTGGGAGGAATCTGCCTCGTCGTCATTGGACGACAAGGGTATGACGGCCTTACGTCGGGGGCCTCTCCTGGCCCCCTGGCTCGCTGTCTCTGGCCCCCCATCCTTTCCGGACGAGGCGGCCTCCTCCTCTTCTTCTTATTCTTCCCATTCGGGGGAGGAATGCGCCTCGTCGTCTTTGGACGAGGCTTGCGCAACCTTATTTCGGAGACCCTTTCGGGTCCCCGGGGCCTTCTTATCGTCCTTCTTCTCCGGCCCCTTATAGGGTGCCGAGACCAGCATCTTTGTCAGAAGATCATTGGCTGGGCTTTCTGGCAGTTGAGCTGGACTGTCGATCCGCTCCGCTGTCTCCACATACTCCTAAAACCAATATACGCAATCACTTAGGAATTTTCCATAAATACGTTGGGAAGAACCGGACCCGGTGGCGGCCTGAGAACTCACCTGGGTGGGGTGCCATGTGGCGTGGAGCCCGCGGTCCTCAGTTATAAGAGGAGGTACTTCAGAGGCCTTGAATAGCGCCTTCAACGCGTCCTTGTGCTTCATGCCATAGAGCCTCTGAAGCGTCTGGTGTTCGGCCGGGACGAACTCCCATAGATTGAATGCCCGCCTTTGGCATGGCAGAATCTAGCGAATGAGTCCAGTCAGCTTTGTAGATTCGCCCCATAGCAAGCCCTTCTGTTCCCAGGAGGTGAGCCGCATAGGGGTTCCAGATCAGAACTCAGGGGCCGCCGCCTAGTCGGCGTCGCGCGGCTCGGTGATGTAGAACCACCCCGATTGCCACCCCTTCACAGTTTCCGCAAAGGAGCCTTCAGGCCAGGTGACATTAGGCATTTTTCTCACCATGGCTCCTTCGCACTCCGCTTGTTGGCCACTCACGATCTTCGGCTTCACGCAGAAGATTTGCAGCCACAAGCCAAAATGAGGCTTGATGCGGAGGAAAGCCTCACATACGATGATGAACGCCGAGATGTTGAGGACGAAGTTCGGAGCTAGATCATGAAAGTATAGCCCGTAGTAGAACATGAGCCCGCGGACGAAGGGGTGGAGTGGAAACCCCAGTCCACGGACGAAGTGGGCCAGGAACATGACCCTCTCGTGGGGTCCTGGAGTTGGAATGACCTGCCCCTCATCTGGTAGCCGGTGCACTATATCTGCGGCCAAGTATCCGGCCGCTCGGAGATTCGTGATCTTCTTCTCCGTCACGGTGGAAGCCACCCACTTGACTCCTGCTCCGGACATGACTAACTATGCGGAGAAAACCTCGGCTAGGGTGCTGGAGCTCGAGGGGGCAAGAGTATGCGAGGGAGGAAGAAGGCGTGGGTAAGAATGGGGAACTCTTATCCCTTTATAGAGGCGACGAAAGCGGTGCGCCTCCCCACTAGCCTGTTGAGAATCGCTTACTTCCCAAGCGCCACGATTGATGGCACGGGGGGATTACCCATACCCATATTGATGAGAATCCCGTGATAAGGGGACATGATCTCTTCTTTTACAAGACGTGTCAAGGAAACCGCCTCGCAATACACGCTGTGGCTGGTTGTGAAAAACGGTTCGAATAATGACCTAGCTCTAGTGGCATATCACGTCGTCTAAAAATTGTCAGCTGAAGTATCATTTTCTCTACGATGGTATGTGATATGTCTCCGTCGTATCTACTTTTCCAAACACTTTTGCCCTTGTTTTGGACTCTAACTTGTATGATTTGAATGGAACTAACCCGGACTGACGCTGTTTTTAGCAGAACTGCCATGGTGTTGTTTTTTGTGCAGAAAATAAAGATTCTCGGAATGTCCTGGAACTCCACGGAACACCTTAGAAAAAATAAATAAAAATCCTCGCAAAAGATGAAGACCAGGGGGCCCACACCCTACTCACGAGGGTGGGGGCGCCCCCCTGGGCGCGCCCCCCTACCTCGTGGGCCCCTTGGTGGCCCTCCGACGCCAACTCCAACTCCATATATTGGCTTTCGGGGAGAAAAAAATCAGAGAGACGAAATCATCGCATTTTATGATACGGAGCCGCTGCCCAGCCCTAATCTCTCTTGGGAGGGCTGATCTGGAGTCCGTTAGGGGCTCCAGAGAGGGGGATTCGTTGCCGTCGTCATCATCAACCATCCTCCATCACTAATTTCATGATGCTCACCACCGTGCGTGAGTAATTCCATCGTAGGATTGCTGGACGGTGATGGGTTGGATGAGATTTATCATGTAATTGAGTTAGTTTTGTTAGGGTTTGATCCCTAGTATCCATTATGTTCTGAGATTGATGTTGTTATGACTTTGCTATGCTTAATGCTTGTCACTAGGGCCCGAGTGCCATGATTTCAGATCTGAACCTATTATGTTTTCATGAATATATGTGTGTTCTAGATCCTATCTTGCAAGTCTATAGTCACCTACTATGTGTTATGATCCGGCAACCCCGAAGTGACAATAATCGGGACCACTCCCAGTGATGACCATAGTTTGAGGAGTTCATGTATTCACTATGTGCTAATGCTTTGTTCTGGCTCTCTATTAAAAGGAGGCCTTAATATCCCTTAGTTTCCAATAGGACCCCGCTGCCACGGGAGGGTAGGACAAAAGATGTCATGCAAGTTCTTTTCCATAAGCACGTATGACTATATATGGAATACATGCCTACATTACATTGATGAACTGGAGCTAGTTCTGTGTCACCCTATGTTATGACTGCTACATGATGAACCACATTCAGCATAATTATCCATCGCTAATCCAGTGTCTACGAGTTTTCCATATACTGGTTTACACTTATTTACTTTTTCGTTGCTGCTGTTACAATCACTACAAAATACCAAAAACATTACTTTTATTGTCTTTACTTTTGTTACCGTTACCACCACTATCATATTACTTTGCTGCTAAACACTTTGCTGTAGATACTAAGTTTCCAAGTGTGGTTGAATTGACAACTCAACTGCTAATACTTGAGAATATTCTTTGGCTCCCCTTGTGTCGAATCAATAAATTTGGGTTGAATACTATACCCTCGAAAACTGTTGTGATCCCCTATACTTGTGGGTTATCAAGACTATTTTCTGGCGCCGTTGCCGGGGAGCATAGCTTTATTCTTTGAGTCACTTGGGATTTATATCTGCTGGTATGAAGAATTTGAAAGATGATCGAACTACTATTTTTCCCTCAACTACGAGGGGAGGTAAGGGATTGCCATCTAGCCTTGCACTAGATTCTCCTTCTGTTATGAGTAAGTTTGTGACACCTAAACCTACTACTGCTATTGATTCTGATATGTCGCATGTTATTGATGATGCCACTTCTGCTATGCATGATACTTATGATGAAACTACTTCTATGCTTGATACTACTGTGCCACTTGGTGAATATCTTGATGAGCAAATTGCTAGGTCTAGAGAAAGAGAAATTATTGAACTTGAAACCGATGATGTTAGTGATGATGAACCTATGCCTGCTATTCCTGAGGGTTATCTTTTTGATGTTGAATCTTCTGCAGCTATTTTTGCTTGCCAGGATAGGCGTGAACTTAAGAGGTTGCTAATTAAATGGAGTAAAGAATCTTTTAGAGGTAGAATGAAACCCGACCCTGCTTTTGCTACTTCACCTATCTGTGTTCCTGATCAGGACTATTATGATTTTTCTGTTGATCCCGATATAATTACTTTGGTTGAATCTGATCCTTTTTATGGCTATGAATCTGAAACTGTTGTGGCACATCTTACTAAGTTAAATGATATAGCTGCCCTGTTTACTAATAATGAGAGATCGTGCTACCTTTATTCACTTAAGATATTTCCATTCTCATTAAAGGGTAATGCTAAGATATGGTATAATTCTCTTGATCCTAGTTGTGTGCAAAGTCCCCAGGATATGATTTATTACTTCTCTGCTAAATATTTCCCTGCTCATAAGAAACAAGCTGCTTTGAGGGAAATATACAATTTTGTGCAAATTGAAGAAGAGAGTCTCCCACAAGCTTGGGGGAGGCTTCTCAAGTTACTTAATGCTTTGCCTGATCATACTCTTAAGAAACTTGACATATTTGATATCTTTTATAATGGACTAACTGATGCTTCCAGAGATTACCTGGATAGTTGTGCTGGTTCTCTTTTCAGGGAAAGAACACAGGATGACACTGAAATTCTATTGAATAATATGTTGGCTAATGAAAATAATTGGGCACCTCCTGAGCTACCTCATGAGCCAATTACTGAGCCTATTCCTAAACCAACTCCGAAGAAGAGAGGTGTTCTATTTCTCAGTCCCGAAGATATGCAAGAGGCAAAGAAATCTATGAAAGAAAAAGGTATTAAAGCTGAAGATGTTAAGTATTTACCTCCTATTGAAGAAATACATGGTCTTAATTTACCGCCTGTTGAAGAAGTATATGATCTCAATTACTTATTTAATGAAGAACCTCCCAATATCCCGACATAGGTAGTAAAGGTAAATTCTCTCTATAGATATGATAAAGCTGAAATCCCTCCTACTAAAATTGCTAGTCAGTGCTTGGATGAGTTTGATGACTTTATGTTTAAGCAAGATGACTGTCGGTGTCAAAACCGGCGGATCTCGAGTAGGGGGTCCCGAACTGTGCGTCTAGGCGGATGGTAACAGGAGACAAGGGACACGATGTTTTACCCAGGTTCAGGCCCTCTTGATGGAGGTAAAACCCTACGTCCTGCTTGATTAATATTGATGATGTGTGTTACAAGAGTGGATCTACCACGAGATCAAGGAGGCTAAACCCTAGAAGCTAGCCTATGGTATGATTGTTGTTCGTCCTATGGACTAAAGCCATCCGGTTTATATAGACACCGGAGAGGGCTAGGGTTACACAGAGTCGGTTACAATGGTAGTATATCTACAAATCCGTATCGCCAAGCTTGCCTTCCACGCCAAGGAAAGTCCCATCCGGACACGGGACGAAGTCTTCAATCTTGTATCTTCATAGTCTTGGAGTCCGTCCAATAATGATAGTTCGGCTATCCGGACACCCCCTAGTACAGGACTCCCTCAGTAGCCCCCGAACTAGGCTTCAATGACGACGAGTCCGACGCGTATGTTGTCTTCGGCGTTTGCAAGGCGGGTTCTCCTTCATGCTCCACTTGTTTGCCGGATAGTGTCCGGGTGCTTCATAAATGTTGCGCTCCTTGGCTTCCACGTCCAATAGTGGCCTTCTTCCACGTGTTGTACGAATGCGAAAAGCCAGGGTATTCTTACGTTTTACCCCCTAGCTGCGCGAATAAGCTGCCTATAAGAGAGGCGAGGATCCAGATCCAAATCACACCATCCTCCTTCCGCAAGTACTCATCGAGGCGCATCTGACAAGAAATCCATTCCATCATGGATAGTCGACGCGGCTCCTCTTCTCGCGCTCCCAGTCCTCAGCCAGGAGATTGGAGGAGATGCTCAGTCCCGCATAGCGAGTTAGTGACGCTCCAAGCAGAGGGATACCTTCCCCTAGCCTTTATGGTTCCGGTTCGAGCCGGACTGGCCACCTACAAGGGTGGGAAACAGGCGGAGAGCGTCCCCAATCCCTCCAAAGGAGAGCGGGTATGCTTCGTCCCTTACCTAATAAGGGGACTCGGATTTCCCATACATCCGTTTCTCCGGGGGCTCCTGGAGTTCTATGGACTCCAACTTCACCACCTTACGCCTGCCTCCATTTTGCACATCGCGGGCTTTGTAGCTCTTTGCGAGCTGTTCTTGGGCATCGAGCCCCATTTTGCGCTGTGGAAGAGGCTGTTTTGCCTCGTACCCTGTTCTCATGAGGGGTCGATATATCAAGTGGGCAGAGCCGAAATATGGCGCATCACTGGGACCGGATATCTATCCGGAACCCTGAAGAAGGCGTCCGAAGACTGGCCTTCGGAGTGGTTCTATATGGAAGACGCCCCGCTACCGGATCCATATTCGGATCGGCCTCCCAGAGTTTAGCAATGCTCCTCTAAAGAAATGCCTGAGTTGGAGCCCACGGAGCCCTCAACGGGAAGATGACAGGAGCGTCCACTATCTAATGGGTCGGATACGGTTACTAGCCCATTCCGGATTAACCATGATTGGAGTCATGGCCACATGCATTATGCGAGGGGTGCAGCCGCTTCAATATAGGGGCCACCCCATGTGGGATTTCAACGGGGAGAATGACGCCACCCGTCATGGCCGCACGGGGCTGGGATCGGCCGCCGATCTGGTGAAGATCCTGTCCGGCTTGTACAAGGGGGAGAAGGAGGACTTCCTCCGCACGAATCCATTGAATGGATTCTCCATGAATAACCCTCGGAGCTGGGTAAGCGGACGCTTATATATCTGATACGTGCTTTCAAAGATAAGTGCCTTACTTTATGATTTCGACGCAGGAAATACGCCGGGATGTGGCGGGCATAGAAAGCCCAACTCCACAACCCGAGGATCCGGGAAGATCCCTTGATCCGGCCTCCGAAGAGGATCCAGACATAAAGGTGGATTTGATTGACGGGGTGTTCCACCAGCTCAGCATAGACAATGCTTTAGTCGCCATTACGGCTGACTACCCCGGTTTATGTACGGCTTCCCAGGTGAGTACGACCGAAGTCCTGACACCGTTACCTTTTTAATGCTTATTTCTGACCATCGTGTACCAATGGTGCTTGGAAGGAGGTGCCTTTACGGTGGGAAGCCGAGCCCGCAGCGACTGACCAAACGAGGTCAGTGCGTCCTAGTAGGCGGAAGAGGAGTGCGGCGCGAATCGAAACGTCGCCGCAAAGGTATGGTGCACCATTGTCTTTTAAGGGAAAGACTCCTGGGAGGCATATTAATGCTCATGATTCTTCCAGGAGAAAGAGCGCTCACCGGACTGAGTCCGGAGAGGGTGCCCACCAAGCATCCGCCAGCCAGGCTCCAACGCCTAGTCCGGAGGGGGAGGCGAGCGCAAGGCGCGAGCCGGATGCTCCTCCAACGGAGGATGCCGACAGGTTGTCCGCCACTAGGTCTGAGGTGGAGAGCGCCATGAATCACAGGCGCCGTCGGACAGTTCTTCGTGACGCGTGTTTCTCCCCTGAGGCGTTAAATGCCTTTAATGCGGGAGACGCGCACCTCCGTGCTGCTCAAGATGGTTTAACCAGAGCCACGGAGCAGTATGTAAAGGACATACGAGTAAGGAATTTTAATAGTTATATATGCCAGTAGCCCCCGAGACTTAAAATAGTTAAACTAACTGATTTAAGGATCATTTGTTATGCAGGATCTTACTGACAAGAATACCCACCTGTCTCAGGAGCTTCAAGAATGCAAGGCCCAACTTGAGGCCGCACTAGCCGCTGCCGGGGGAGCCACGGAGACCCCCTCTGGTAATTCATATTTTGAAAAGAGAAGTAGTTTATGAAGTGCGGCGTGTGTGTATAGTCTGACAATAATATTGCAGAGGGTGCCGGACTAGATCCAGACAAGCAACAGCTGCTACGCCAGTTGAAGGCCGGCGAGAGGGTGCTTATGAGGGTGTAGCAGGAGAGGAACAAACTCCAAGATGCCAACACCCAGCTGGGCGAAGAACTAAAAGATGTTCGGGTCCAGCTGTCTAACTCCATAAAGGAGAATCGGAGGCTTCATCGCGGCATTTATAGTAAGTGCTTGAGCAAACTCTTTTGAAAAGAAGAGTTCAGCGAGGAAGTCGATTGACAGAAATGTGTCTGTAGGTGTGCTCACGGGTCGTCCGGCAGAGGAGATGCCTGGTTCCACGGGAGACCCTCTTCCCGAGCTACTGCAACTGCACGAACGTGTTCGGCAGGCGATGAGCGGCGTAGTTCAGGCCTTATGGCCTTCTGTCTCCCTACCCAAGGGTCTTGGAGGGCTTGCCGAGAAGCTTCAGGGAGTACGACGGCGTCTCCGTCTGTGGAAGATATCGGCCTGCCGTCAAGGCGCCAGGGAGGCCTGGGCCATGGTGAAGACGCGGTACCCGAAGGCTGACCCAAACCACATGGCTGAGGTCGGACCTGTGGGGCCCGATGGGAAGGAGATCCCTGTGAGGCTGATGTACGGCCAAGTAGAGTTGGCCGCGAAATATTCCCAACAGGACTGTAAATTAGACAGCCTGTTAGATGGGATTGAAGAGGAGTACAATCAGTCAGTTTGACGATGTAATTTTAAAATGACATGTAAAATGCCTTCTAGCCGGATTGTAGATCGTTTGTCTTTGCTGACCTTTTTGCTTCAACCTCGGGACCCAACAGTCCGGAGTGTGTTCAAATACCCTTACGGTTATGAAAGAACCGGGGCATGCATGGAGACAAGGCGTAGGGGTCATAATTGCTTTATCATACAAGTGCCCAACTAGCTATGTTATATTACATGGTTAGTAAGAAACATCTTCCAGGGAGAATAGCTCCGTTAAGGGTTCCTTTCCCTGGGAGGCATGCCCTAAAGTGCATGTCCGGACTGCGAAAATAGCAGAAAAAGCATCTGGGGGCAGATAAATAAGTAAGTAATAAATCATCTTTCAAGGTCACCGACCGAATATTCCCTTAAGAACGCTAGCCTTCGGCTTCACCCAGTCTGAGGTGCACATTTGGCTGACCCGGCAGTAACAATCGCAGAGGTGCTCCCTTTACCTCCTAGACGAACAATCGGGAACGTAGGGGTAAGCACAGGAGCCAGGCAACCCGGCTTGGCCAAAACTTAAGTCATATCGATGCATATAATGGTGATCAAAAGGTACATGCGGAAGTATCACACATGTGTTGGGCATGAAGCCCATAGAAATAAGCTTCTGTTAAAGAAGCCCCCAGGTATAACGAGTGCGAGTAGCACATCGAGTGAGTGCGAACAAAGCACGGATCAGCCCTCAAGAGGCTTGTACTGAAAGAGGGAGGAAAAAGGAGGGAAAACAAAGACAGCGAAAAAACATGAAAGGTGGACGGAGGAAGGAGACGAACCCTAAGTCCGGCGCTAGGCGTAAAATCTTCGGAGACGGGCTGCGTTCCATGGGTTTGGCTCGAGTCGGTTGTCAGATGCGTTGCGTAGACGGTATGCACTCCCAGTAAGGACTTGGTCGATGATGAAGGGACCTTCCCATTTGGGCTTAAGTTTGTCCTTTTTCTTGTCCGGCAGGCGTAGAACTAGCTCGCCAACATTGTAAGTTTTGGCCCGTACTTCTCTGCTTTGATATCTTCGAGCCTGCTGTTGATAGAATGCGGAACGGGATTTTGCCACATCGCGCTCCTCCTCTAAAGCGTCCAAACTGTCCTGCCGATCCAACTCGGCTTCTCTTTCCTCGCACATGCACACGCGAGGTGAGTCATGAATTATATCGCAGGGAAAAACTGCCTCAGCACCGTATACCATAAAAAATGGTGTGAATCCGGTTGTGCGGTTTGGCGTGGTCCGCAGCCCCCAGAGTATGGAGTCGAGCTCCTCTACCCAGTGCGTGTTAGATTCCGTGAGGGGCCGCACTAATCTGGGTTTGATGCTGCTCATGATTAGACCATTTGCTTGTTCCACTTGACCATTAGTTTGAGGGTGGTAGACTGAAGCGTAGTCGAGCTTGATGCCCATGTTTTTGCACTAGAGTTTAACCTCGTCGGCCATGAAATTCGTGCCGTTAACAGTGATGATGCTGTGGGGGACGCCAAAACGGTGCACTACCCAGATATGAAGTCTATCACAGGTCCGGATTCCGCTGTTTTAACCGGCTTGGCCTCTATCCATTTGGTGAATTTGTCCACCATGACCAATAAGTACTTGTGCTTGTGGGTTCCCTCTTTGAGGAGTCCAACCATGTCAAGCCCCCAGACCGCGAACGGCCAAGTAATGGGTATAGTTTTGAGGGCGGTGGGTGGCATGTGGCTCTGATTAGAAAAGAGCTGGCAACCGACGCATCGTTGGACTAAGTCCTGAGCATCTGCCCGGGCGGTCGGCCAATAAAATCCTGTACGGAAGGCCTTGCCTACAAGGGCCCGGGCGGCGGCGTGGTGCCCGCCGAGTCCGGCGTGAATTTCAGCCAGGAGATTTCGCCCTTCCTCTTCGGAGATACACCTTTGAAGGACTCCGGTCGTGCTTTTCTTATAAAGTTCTCCCTCATGGACCTTGTAGGCTTTAGATCGCCGAACTATGCAGCGGGCCTCATTTTGGTCTTCGGGAAGTTCCTGCCTGATTAAGTAGGCTAGGAATGGTTCTGTCCACGGGGCAATTACTGCCAGTATTTCGTGGGCTGAATCTGTTATTTCATTGGCTGAGCCACCGATTGTGTCAGAATGTTCTGTGTTAGGTGATGCAGTTGGTTCCGATTGTTATTTCCGGACTCCTCTTCCCATAATACGGATGGCTTAGAGAGCCGCTCCAGGAAGATGTTTGGAGGGACGGCGTCGCGTTTCGCGCCGATGCGTGCCAACACGTCTGCTGCCTGGTTATTATCCCGGGCTACATGGTGGAATTCGAGTCCTTCGAACCGGGCTGACATTTTTTAGGACGGCGTTACGGTAGGCTGCCATTTTCGGATCCTTGGCGTCAAAGTCTCCATTTACTTGGGATATTGCGAGGTTTGAATCCCCGCGCACCTCTTGGCGTTGAATACCCATGGAGATTGCCATCCGGAGGCCATGTAGAAGGGCCTCGTATTCGGCTGCATTGTTGGAGTCCGTGTACATTATTTGAAGCACGTATTGGACTGTGTCTCCGGTTGGGGACGTCAAGACGGCGCCAGCCCCCAAGCCAGCCAACATTTTGGAGCCGTCGAAATGCATGATCCAATTGGAGTATGCGCCGTACTCTTTAGGGAGTTCGGCTTCGGTCCATTCGGCGATGAAGTCAGCCAGAACTTGCGACTTGATAGCTCGCCGTGGTTTGTAGGTTATATCAAATGGTAAGATCTCAATGGCCCATTTTGCAATCCTGCCCGTCGCATCGCGATTGTTTATAATGTCGTTGAGAGGTACTTTGGAGGCCACCGTTATGGAACACTCTTGAAAGTAGTGTCGCAGCTTCCGGGATGCCATGAACACCGCATACGCTATCTTTTGATAGTGTGGGTACCGGGACTTGCATGGAGTTAAGACAATGGATACGTAGTACACTGGTTTTTGAAGAGGGAATTTGTGCCCTTCTGTTTCTCGTTCGACGATGAGTACCGTGCTGACAACTTGATGTGTTGCTGCGATATATAATAACATCGGTTCGCCCAGGTTGGGCACGGCCAGGACCGGATTTGTTGCCAATACGGCCTTAATTTCTTCGAGTCCGGCCGTGGCAGCATCCGTCCATTCGAAATGTTCGGTGCGCCGGAGGAGGCGATAGAGGGGCAGTGCCTTTTCTCCCAAACGGGAGATGAAGCGGCTTAGAGCCGCCACGCATCCAGTTAGTTTTTGTATTTGCTTGAGGTCTTTTGGGATGTCCAATTGTGACAGAGCTCGGATCTTGGCTGGGTTTGCTTCAGTTCCTCTACCGGATACAATGAAGTCCAAGAGCTTTCCGGTTGGTACGCTGAAAACACATTTTTTCCGGGTTGAGCTTAATGTCATATGCTCGGAGGTTGTCGAATGTCACCCTCAAGTCGTCTACTAGAGTTTCGACGTGTTTGGTCTTGACGACCACATCGTCTACATATGCCTCTACTGTTTTGCCTATCTGGGTGGCCAGACATGTCTGAATCATGCGCTGATATGTTGCGCCGGCGTTTTTGAGTCCGAAGGGCATTGTGTTGAAGCGGAATGGTCTGTATGGAGTAATAAATGCCGTTGCGGCCTGGTCTTTTTCTGCCATCTTGATTTGATGGTATCCGGAGTATGCGTCGAGGAAGCATAATGAATCGTGCCCTGCGGTAGCATCGATGATTTGGTCGATGCAAGGGAGAGGGAAAGGGTCCTTTGGACAGGCCTTGTTAAGGTCTTTGAAATCGACACAAAGGCGCCAGGATTTGTCCTTTTTTGGTACCATTACCAGGTTGGCTAGCCAGTCCAGATGTTTTATATCTCTGATGAATCCGGCTTTTAAGAGTTTGGCTAGCTCCTATCCCATTGCCTGTCTTTTGGGTTCGGAAAATCGCCGAAGAGCCTGTTTGACTGGCTTGAATCCTTTTAGGATGTTTAGGCTGTGTTCTGCCAGCCTGCGTGGGATTCCTGGCATATCTGAAGGATGCCAGGCGAAAATGTCCCAATTTTCCCGAAGGAATTCTCATAGTGCGGCTTCTACATCAGGATTCAATTGTGCCCCAATGGAGGCCGTCTTTGTGGGGTCCGTTGGATGGACCTGGAATTTGACTACTTCATCCGCTGGTTTAAAGGAGGTGGACTTGGACCTCTTATCGAGTATCACATCGTCCCTATCCACCGTGGAGCGCAGCGCAGTGAGTTCCTCTGCCGCTAGGGCTTCGGATAATGCCTCTAGGGCCAGTGCGGCTGTCTTATTTTCAGCGCGGAGTGCTATATCTGGATCACTGGTGAGAGTGATTATTCCATTGGGCCCGGGCATTTTGAGCTTCATGTACCCGTAATGGGGTATAGCTTGAAAGATTGTGAATGCCTCTCGCCCTAACAAGGCGTGATATCTGCTGCTGAATGGGGCCACTTGGAACGTGACCTCTTCGGACCTGTAATTGTCTAGCAAGCCGAACACTACGTCTAGTGTGATTTTTCCTGTGCAGCGTACTTCTCGACTAGGGATTATTCCCCTTAAGGTTGTGCTGCTTCACTCAATGCGGCTCCAGTCAATTTCCATTTTTTGAAGGGTTTCCTCGTAGATGAGGTTTAATCCGCTGCCGCCATCCATGAGTACCTTGGTAAGACGAAAGTCGTCCACTATCGGACTGAGGACCAATGCGGCTGGTGCTCGAGCTGTTCGGAATTTAGGCTCATCGCTGGCATTGAAGGTGATGGCCGTGTTGCTCCATGGATTTGTTGTTGCTACTTGGTAGACTTCGGCAAGGCTGCGAATTGTTCGCTTCTGCATGTTATTTGATGCGAAAGTCTCGAAGACTGTTAATACCGTACTGGTACTGCTGGGCTGGTTGCCCGGGGCTAGAAAGCCTTCGCCACTTTTGGCCACCTGTCGTAGTATCCAACATGCTTGGAGGCTATGTGTTGGAGTGGCGCCCTCTGTACTGTGGATTTTGCAGGGTCCGTTGAGCCATCCCTCCAGTACGGTTCTGTGCCCTTTAGGGGGTTTTTGTTTTTTGGTTTTTAACCCAGGTGCTTGAGTATGACGCACCCTTTTATTTTGGACTGGGGTTGTATTCAGGGCCGGATTGTCCAAACCTGGTTTTGGTTTTCCAGGCGCTCTCCATCGCATAGTATTTTTGTACAATGGTCGCTAGGTCGGCGAAGCGTGTAACTTCACGACGACTTATGGCGTTCATGATTCCCTTGTCCGTGCAATTGTTGCAGAAAATTGAAATCACGCTTTCTTCACGGCAGTCCTTTATCCTGTTCATAACCAGGAGGAATCTGGCCCAGTAATGATGTATTGTTTCATCGGGCTCTTGCCGTATTTGAGATAGATCGGTTATGTTTGGGTGGGCGGGTGGAATTGTTGGGGAACGTTGCAGAAAATAAAAAAAATTCTACGGTTTCACCAAGATCCATCTATGAGTTCATCTAAGCAACGAGTGAAAGGGGAGATGCATCTACATACCACTTTGTAGATCGCGAGAGGAAGCGTTCAAAAGAACGGGTTGAAGTAGTCGTTCTCGTCGTGATCCTATCACCGGAGATCCTAGCGCCGAACGGACGGCACCTTCGCGTTCAACACACGTACGGTCAGCGTGACGTCTCCTCTGTCTTGATCCAGCAAGGGGGAAGGAGAGGTTGATGATGATCCAGCAGCACGACGGCGTGGTGGTGGATGCAGCAGAACTCCGGCAGGGCTTCGCCAAGCTGCTGCGGGAGGAGGACGAGGTGTAGCAGGGGGAGGGAGGCGCCAAGACTTGGTTGCGGCTGCCCTCCCCCTTGCCCTCCTTTATATAGGCCCCCAGGGAGGCGCCGGCCCTGCGAGATCAATCTACCAAGGGGGGGCGGCGGCCAAGGGGGGTGGAGTGCCCCCCAAGGCAAGTGGTGCGCCCCCCCCCCCCACACACATAGGGTTTCCAACCCTAGGCGTAGGGGGGGCAAGGGGGGCGCACCAGCCCACTAGGGGCTGGTTCCCCTCCCACTTCAGCCCACGGGGCCCTCCGAGATAGGTGGCCCCACCCGGTAGACCCCCGGGACCCTTCCGGTGGTCCCGGTACAATACCGGGTGACCCCGAAACTTTCCCGATGGCCAAAACAGCACTTCCTATATAGTTTTCTTTACCTCCGGACCTTTCCGGAACTCCTCGTGACGTCCGGGATCTCATCCGGGACTCCGAAAAACATTCGGTTTGCTGCATACTCATATTCATACAACCCTAGCATCACCGAACCTTAAGTGTGTAGACCCTACGGGTTCGAGAGACATGTAGACATGACCGAGACGGCTCTCCAGTCAATAACCAACAGCGGGATCTGGATACCCATGTTGGCTCCCACATACTCCTCGATGATCTCATCGGATGAACCACGATGTCGAGGGTTCAAGCAACCCCGTATACTATTCCCTTTGTTAGACGGTATGTTACTTGCCCGAGACTCGATCGTCGGTATCCCAATACCTCGTTTAGTCTCGTTACCGGCAAGTCAGTTTACTCGTACCATAATGCATGATCCCGTGACCAGACACTTGGTCACTTTGAGCTCATTATGATGATGCACTACCGAGTGGGCCCAGTAATACCTCTCCATAACACGGAGTGACAAATCCCAGTCTCGATCCGTGTCAACCCAACAGACACTTTCGGAGATACCTGTAGTGCACCTTTATAGTCACCCAGTTACGTTGTGACGTTTGGTACACCCAAAGCACTCCTTCGGTATCCGGGAGTTACACGATCTCATGGTCTAAGGAAGAGATACTTGACATTGGAAAAGCTCTAGCAAAACGAACTACACGATCTTGTGCTATGCTTAGGAATGGGTCTTGTCCATCACATCATTCTCCTAATCATGTGATCCCGTTGTCAACGACATCTAATGTCCATAGTCAGGAAACCATGACTATCTATTGACCAACGAGCTAGTCAACTAGAGGCTTACTAGGGACGTATTATGGTCTATGTATTCACACGTGTATTACGATTTCCGGATAATACAATTATAGCATGAATAAAAGACAATTATCATGAGCAAGGAAATATAATAATAATCCTTTTATTATTGCCTCTAGGGCATATTTCCAACAGTCTCCCACTTGCACTAGAGTCAATAATCTAGTTACATTGTGATGAATCGAACACCCATAGAGTTCTGGTGTTGATCATGTTTTGCTCGCGAGAGAGGATTAGTCAACGGATCTGCGACATTCAGATATGTATGTACTTTGCAAATATCTATGTCTCGATCTTGAACATTTTCACGGATGGAGTTGAAGCGACGCTTGATGTGCCTGGTCTTTTTGTGAAACCTGGGCTCCTTGGCAAGGGCAATAGCTCCAGTGTTGTCACAGAAGAGTTTGATCGGCCCCGACGCATTGGGTATGACTCCTAGGTCGGTGATGAACTCCTTCACCCAAATTGCTTCATGCGCTGCCTCCGAGGCTGCCATGTACTCCGCTTCACATGTAGATCCCGCCATGACGCTTTGCTTGCAGCTGCACCAGCTTACTGCTCCACCATTCAACATATACACGTATCCGGTTTGTGACTTAGAGTCATCCAGATCTGTGTCGAAGCTAGCATCGACGTAACCCTTTACGGCGAGCTCTTCGTCACCTCCATAAACGAGAAACATGTCCTTTGTCCTTTTCAGGTACTTTAGGATATTCTTGACCGCTGTCCAGTGTTCCTTGTCGGGATAACTTTGGTACCTTCCTACCAAACTTACGGCAAGGTTTACATCAGGTCTGGTACACAGCATGGCATACATAATAGATCCTATGGTTGAAGCATAGGGGATGACACTCATCTCTTCTTTATCTTTTGCCGTGGTCGGGCATTGAGCCGAGCTCAATCTCACACCTTGCAATACAGGCAAGAACCCTTTCTTGGACTGATCCATTTTGAACTTCTTCAAAATCTTATCAAGGTATGTGCTTTGTGAAAGACCTATGAGGCGTCTCGATCTATCCCTATAGATCTTGATGTCTAATATGTAAGCAGCTTCTCCAAGGTCCTTCATTGAAAAACATTTATTCAAGTAGGCCTTAATGCTGTCCAAAAGTTCTATATCATTTCCCATCAAAAGAATGTCATCTACATATAATATGAGAAATGCTATAGAGCTCCCACTCACTTTCTTGTAAACGCAGGCTTCTCCATAAGTCTGCATAAACCCAAACGCTTTGATCATCTCATCAAAGCGAATGTTCCAACTCCGAGATGCTTGCACCAGCCCATAAATGGATCGCTGGAGCTTGCATACTTTGTGAGCATTCTTAGGATCGACAAAACCCTCCGGCTGCATCATATACAGTTCTTCCTTAAGATGCCCATTAAGGAATGCCGTTTTGACGTCCATCTGCCATATCTCATAATCATAGTATGCGGCAATTGCTAACATGATTCGGACGGACTTCAGCTTCGCTACGGGAGAGAAAGTCTCATCGTAGTCAACCCCTTGAACTTGCCGATAACCCTTAGCGACAAGTCGAGCTTTATAGATGGTGACATTACCATCCGCGTCCGTCTTCTTCTTAAAGATCCATTTGTTTTCTATTGCTCGCCGATCATCGGGCAAGTCTGTCAAAGTCCATACTTTGTTTTCATACATGGATTCTATCTCGGATTGCATGCCTTCTAGCCATTTGTTGGAATCTGGGCCCGCCATTGCTTCTTCATAGTTCGAAGGTTCACCGTTGTCTAACAACATGATTTCCAGGACAGGGTTGCCATACCACTCTGGTGTGGAATGTGTCCTTGTGGACCTACGAAGTTCAGTAGCAACTTGATCAGAAGTACCTTGATCATCATCATTAATTTCCTCTCCAGCCGGTGTAGGCACCACAGGAACGTTTTCCTGAGCTGCACTACTTTCCGGTTCAAGAGGTAGTACTTCATCGAGTTCTACTTTCCTCCCACTTACTCCTTTCGAGAGAAACTCTTTTTCCAGAAAGGATCCGTTCTTGGCAACAAAGATCTTGCCCTCGAATCTTAAGTAGAAAGTATACCCAATGGTTTCCTTAGGGTATCCTATGAAGACGCATTTTTTCCGACTTGGGTTCGAGCTTTTCAGGTTGAAGTTTCTTGACATAAGCATCGCATCCCCAAACTTTTAGAAACGACAGCTTAGGTTTCTTCCCAAACCATAATTCATACGGTGTCGTCTCAACGGATTTAGACGGTGCCCTATTTAAAGTGAATGTAGTTGTCTCTAGAGCGTATCCCCAAAATGATAGCGGTAAATCGGTAAGAGACATCATAGATCGCACCATATCCAATAGAGTGCGATTACAATGTTCGGACACACCGTTACGCTAAGGTGTTCCAGGCGGCGTGAGTTGTGAGACGATTCCACATTTTCTTAAGTGTGTACCAAATTCGTGACTTAAATATTTTCCTCCACGATCCGATCGTAAGAATTTTATCTTTCGGTCACGTTGATTCTCTACTTCATTCTGAAATTCCTTGAACTTTTCAAAGGTCTCAGACTTGTGTTTCATCAAGTAGACATACCCATATCTACTCAAGTCATCGGTGAGAGTGAGAACATAACGATATCCTCCGCGAGCTTCAACGCTCATTGGACCACACACATCAGTATGTATGATTTCCAATAAGTTGGTGGCTCGCTCCATTGTTCCAGAGAACGGGGTCTTGGTCATTTTGCCCATGAGGCATGGTTCGCATGTGTCAAATGATTCATAATCTAGAGACTCTAAAAGTCCATCAGCATGGAGCTTCTTCATGCGCTTGACACCAATGTGATCAAGGCGGCAGTGCCACAAGTATGTGGGACTATCGTTATCAACTTTACATCTTTTGGTATTCACGCTATGAATATGTGTAACATTACGTTCGAGATTCATTAAGAATAAACCATTGACCATCGGGGCATGACCATAAAACATATCTCTCCTATAAATAGAACAACCATTATTCTCGGATTTAAATGAGTAGCCATCTCGTATCAAACGAGATCCAGATACAATGTTCATGCTCAAACTTGGCACTAAATAACAATTATTGAGGTTTAAAACTAATCCCGTAGGTAAATGTAGAGGTAGCGTGCCGACGGCGATCACATCGACCTTGGAACCATTCCCGACGCGCATCGTCACCTCGTCCTTCGTCAGTCTCCGCTTATTCCGCAGCTCCTGTTGTGAGTTACAAATGTGAGCAACGGCACCGGTATCAAATACCCAGGAGTTACTACGAGTACTGGTAAGGTACACATCAATTACATGTATATCAAATATACCTTTAGTGTTGCCGGCCTTCTTGTCCACTAAGTATTTGGGGCAGTTCCGCTTCCAGTGGCCCTTCCCCTTGCAATAAAAGCACTCAGTCTCAGGCTTGGGTCCATTCTTTGACTTCTTCCCGGCAACTGGCTTACCGGGCACGGCAACATCTTTGCCGTCCTTCTTGAAGTTCTTCTTACCCTTGCCCTTCTTGAACTTAGTGGTCTTATTGACCATCAACACTTGATGTTCTTTCTTGATTTCAACCTCTGCTGACTTCAGCATTGAGAATACTTCAGGAATGGTCTTCACCATCCCCTGCATATTGTAGTTCAACACAAAGCTCTTGTAGCTCGGTGGGAGCGACTGAAGGATTATGTCAATGACCGCCTCTTCTGGGAGGTTGATCTCCGGCTGGGACAGGCGGTTGTGCAACCCAGACATTTTGAGTATGTGCTCACTGACAGAACTGTTTTCCTCCATCTTACAACTATAGAACTTGTCGGAGACTTCATATCTCTCAACCCGGGCATGAGCTTGAAAAACCATTTTCAGCTCCTCGAACATCTCATATGCTCCGTGTCGCTCAAAACACTTTTGGAGCCCCGGTTCTAAGCTGTAAAGCATGCCGCACTGAACGAGGGAGTAATCATCAGCACGTGACTGCCAAGCGTTCAAAACGTCTTGGTTCTCTGGGATGGGTGCTTCACCTAGCAGTTCATCTAGGACATATGCTTTCTTGGCTCCTATGAGGATGATCCTCAGGTTCCGTACCCAGTCCGAATAGTTGCTGCCATCATCTTTCAGCTTGGTTTTCTCTAGGAACGCGTTGAAGTTCATGTTGACATGAGCGTTGGCCATTTGATCTACAAGACATATTTTGCAAAAGTTTTAGACTAAGTTCATGATAATTAAGTTCATCTAATTAAATTATTTAATGAACTCCCACTCAGATTAGACATCCCTCTAGTCATCTAAGTGTTACACGATCCGAGTCGACTAGGTCGTGTCCGATCATCACGTGAGACGGACTAGTCATCATCGGTGAACATCTCCATGTTGATCGTATCTTCCATACGACTCATGTTCGACCTTTCGGTCTCTGTGTTCTGAGGCCATGTCTGTACATGCTAGGCTTGTCAAGTTAACCCTAAGTGTTCTGCACGTGTAAATCTGTCTTACACCCGTTGTATGTGAACGTAAGGATCTATCACACCCGATCATCACGTGGTGCTTCGAAACGACGAACTTTAGCAACGGTGCACAGTTAGGGGGAACACTTTCTTTAAATTATTATAAGGGATCATCTTATTTACTACCGCCGTTCTAAGTAAACAAGATGCATAAAACATAATAAACATCACATGCAATTATATAGTAGTGACATGATATGGCCAATATCATATAGCTCCTTCGATCTCCATCTTCGGGGCTCCATGATCATCTTCGTCACCAGCATGACACCATGATCTCCATCATTGTGTCTTCATGAAGTTGTCACGCCAACGACTACTTCTACTTCTATGGCTAACGCGTTTAGCAATAAAGTAAAGTAATTTACATGGCGTTCTTCAATGACACACATGTCATACAAAAAATAAAGACAACTCCTATGGCTCCTGCCGGTTCTCATACTCATCGACATGCAAGTCGTGATTCCTATTACAAGAACATGATCTCATACATCACAATATATCATTCATCATTCATCACAACTTCTGGCCATATCACATCACATGACAATTGCTGCAAAAACAAGTTAGACGTCCTCTAATTGTTGTTGCATCTTTTACGTGGCTGCAATTGGGTTCTAGCAAGAACGTTTTCTTACCTACGAATAACCACAATGTGATTTTGTCAACTTCTATTTACCCTTCATAAGGACCCTTTTCATCTAATCCGCTCCAACTAAAGTAGGAGAGACAGACACCCGCTAGCCACCTTATGCAATTAGTGCATGTCAGTCGGTGGAACCTGTCTCACGTAAGCGTACGTGTAAGGTCGGTCCGGGCCGCTTCATCCCACAATACCGCTGAAGCAAGAAAAGACTAGTAGCGGCAAGCAAGTTGACAAGATCTACGCCCACAACAAAATTGTGTTCTACTCGTGCAATAGAGAACTACGCATAGACCTAGCTCATGATGCCACTGTTGGGGAACGTTGCAGAAAATAAAAAAAAATCTACGGTTTCACCAAGATCCATCTATGAGTTCATCTAAGAAATGAGTGAAAGGGGAGATGCATCTACATACCACTTTGTAGATCGCGAGCGGAAGCGTTCAAAAGAACGGGGTTGAAGTAGTCATTCTCGTCGTGATCCTATCACCGGAGATCCTAGAGCCGAACGGACGGCACCTCCGCGTTCAACACACGTACGGTCAGTGTGATGTCTCCTCCGTCTTGATCCAGCACGGGGGAAGGAGAGGTTGATGATGATCCAGCAGCACGACGGCGTGGTGGTGGATGCAGCAGAACTCCGGCAGGGCGGGAGGAGGACGAGGTGTAGCAGGGGGAGGGAGGCGCCAAGACTTGGGTGCGGCTGCCCTCCCCCTTGCCCTCCTTTATATAGGCCCCCAGGGGGGCGCCGGCCCTGGGAGATCAATCTCCCAAGGGGGGGGCGGCGGCCAAGGGGGGTGGAGTGCCCCCCAAGGCAAGTGGTGCCCCCTCCCACATAGGGTTTCCAACCCTAGGCGCAGGGGGGCCCAAGGGGGGCGCACCAGCCCACTAGGGGCTGGTTCCCCTCCCACTTCAGCCCACGGGGCCCTCCGGGATAGGTGGCCCCACCCGGTAGACCCCCGGGACCCTTCCGGTGGTCCCGGTACAATACCGGGTGACCCCAAAACTTTCCCGATGGCCGAAACAGCACTTCCTATATAGTTTTCTTTACCTCCGGACCTTTCCGGAACTCCTCGTGACGTCCGGGATCTCATCCGGGACTCCGAACAACATTCGGTTTGCTGCATACTCATATTCATACAACCCTAGCGTCACCGAACCTTAAGTGTGTAGACCCTATGGGTTCGGGAGACATGTAGACATGACCGAGACGGCTCTCCGGTCAATAACCAACAGTGGGATCTGGATACCCATGTTGGCTCCCACATACTCCTCGATGGTCTCATCGGATGAACCACGATGTCGAGGGTTCAAGAACCCCGTATACTATTCCCTTTGTCAGACGGTATGTTACTTGCCCGAGACTCGATCGTCGGTATCCCAATACCTCGTTCAGTCTCGTTACCGGCAAGTCACTTTACTTTAATCATACCTTAATGCATCATCCCGTGACCAGACACTTGGTCACTTTGAGCTCATTATGATGATGCACTACCGAGTGGGCCCAGTGATACCTCTCCATAACACGGAGTGACAAATCCAAGTCTCGATCCGTGTCAACCCAACAGACACTTTCGGAGATACCTGTAGTGCACCTTTATAGTCACCCAGTTACGTTGTGACGTTTGGTGCACCCAAAGCACTCGTACGGTATCCGGGAGTTACACGATCTCATGGTCTAAGGAAGAGATACTTGACATTGGAAAAGCTCTAGCAAAACGAACTACACGATCTTGTGCTATGCTTAGGAATGGGTCTTGTCCATCACATCATTCTCCTAATGATGTGATCCCGTTGTCAACGACATCTAATGCCCATAGTCAGGAAACCATGACTATCTGTTGACCAATGAGCTAGTGAACTAGAGGCTTACTAGGGACGTATTGTGGTCTATGTATTCACACGTGTATTACAATTTCCGGATAATACAATTATAGCATGAATAAAAGACAATTATCATGAACAAGGAAATATAATAATAATCCTTTTATTATTGCCTCTAGGGCATATTTCCAACAGGAATTAAGTTCGGAACCCTGCCCGATCTGAGGCTCAAAGGCCAAGAAGTTTCCGGATTTGGAAGCTTGGTTTGTTGGATGCTTTCCGACAAATCTGGTCTGATGCCTTACTTTAGGTTCAGTATTTGATTGACGTCTGTCCCTCCGCGGGAATCCGGCATGGAGGGATCAGGAATCCGGACATAGCTGGTTTTTAACATAGAAGAAGAGTCGCCGCATTGTTCCTCTACCACAACAACATGGTGGGTAGCCTGGGGAGAGTTAATTTCTCTCAGATCGGTTTTAAGACCAATCTGATCGTAGTCTTGAGTGACTCCCAGGGCGGCGATGTGATCCAAGAGCTCATTTACGGAGGAGAGCTCAATCGGATCTAGCTGCTCGGCGAATTCCGAGCTGACGTGAAGATCGCTTTTGATGACCTGAGAGGTCATCGTCGGGGTGGTGGCCGAACAGGCGGTCATAAGAAAACCACCTAGCCGGATAGTTTGGCCGGCGGCCAAAGCTCCCTTGACGACGGCGACGTCTTTAAAACGGGAAACGGCATCCTTCCTGATTGCGACGACACAGAGGAACTCTCAATGAAAGCACCAATGTCGGTGTCAAAACCGGCAGATCTCGAGTAGGGGGTCCCGAACTGTGCGTCTAGGCGGATGGTAACAGGAGACAAGGGACACGATGTTTTACCCAGGTTCGGGCCCTCTTGATGGAGGTAAAACCCTACGTCCTGCTTGATTAATATTGATGATGTGTGTTACAAGAGTGGATCTACCACGAGATCAAGGAGGCTAAACCCTAGAAGCTAGCCTATGGTATGATTGTTGTTTGTCCTACCGACTAAATCCATCCGGTTTATATAGACACCGGAGAGGGCTAGGGTTACACAGAGTCGGTTGCAATGGTAGGAGATCTACATATCCGTATTGCCAAGCTTTCCTTCCACGCCAAGGAAAGTCCCATCCGGACACGGGACGAAGTCTTCAATCTTGTATCTTCATAGTCTTGGAGTCCGGCCAATAATGATAGTTCGGCTATCTGGACACCCCCTAGTCCAGGACTCCCTCAATGACTTTAATGCTTATTTTGGTAGATAATTAAAATAGAATACCTTTATGATTAAACGCTTGGGTGATTATATGGCTGATATTAGAGGTGAACTTAAACTTGTTAGCAAGCATGCTTCTATGGTTACCACTCAAGTAGAACAAGTAGTTAAAGCTCAAAAAGAAGTGCTTGATGAAATGAATAGTAAGAAAAATGATTATGATGTTAGAGTGGCTACTAGAACTGGTAGAATGACTCAGGAACCTTTGTATCCTGAAGGCCACCCTAAGAGAATCGAGCAAGATTCTCAGAGAAACAATATTGATATACCTAGTTCTTCTAAAAGGAAGAAAAAGAAAAATGATAGGACTTTGCAAACTTCTAGTGAACCTATCGCTGAATCACCTGAGAATCTGAATGATATCTCTATTTCTGATGCTGAAACACAATCAGGTGATGAACATGAACCTAGTGATAATGTTAATGATAATGTTCATGTTGATGCTCAACCTAGTAATGATAATGATGTAGAAGTTGAACCTGCTATTGATCTTGATAACCCACAAGCAAAGAATCAACGTTATGATAAAAGAGATTTTGTTGCTAGGAAACATGGTAAAGAAAGGGAACCATGGGTTCAGAAACCCATGCCTTTTCCTCCGAAACCATCCAAGAAAAAGGATGATGAGGATTTTGAGCGCTTTGCTAAAATGATTAGACCCATCTTTTTGCGTATGCGATTAACTGATGTGCTCAAAACAAATCCCTATGCTAAGTATATGAAGGATATTATTACTAATAAAAGAAAGATACCTGAAGCTGAAATTTCCACCATGCTTGCTAATTATACTTTTAAGGGTGGAATACCAAAGAAACTTGGAGATCCCAGAGTGCCAACTATACCATGCTCCATTAAAAGAAATTATGTTAAAACTGCTTTATGTGATCTTGGAGCCGATGTTAGTGTCATGCCTCTCTTTTTATATCGTAGACTTGACTTGAATAAGTTGACACCTACTGAAATATCTTTGCAAATGGCTGATAAATCAACTACTATACCTGTCGGTATTTGTGAGGATGTGTCTGTTGTAGTTGTAAACGTTACTATTTTAACGGACTTTGTTATTCTTGATATTCCCGAGGATGATAGTATGTCTATTATTCTTGGAAGACCTTTCCTTAATACTGCAGGGGCCGTTATTGATTGCACCAAAGGCAATATCACTTTTCATGTTAATGGCAATGAGCACACTGTACATTTTCCGAGGAAACAACCTCTAGTTTATAGTATCAACTCTATTGGAAAAGTTCCATCGATTATATTTGGAGGTTTCAAATTTCCTCTCCCTACTGTCAAGAAAAAGTATGATATTCTTATTGTAGGGTATTTTCATATCCCCGTTGAGGTAACTTAGTGTCATTCGAAATTTCTCCGGTTCCGGGATTATTCGGAATGAGTTTGTTAACAAGACTTGATCAACCTTGTTAGTGGGTTCATTTTGATGATCACGAGATGAATGAAACTAGAAACACAACCTTCTGTATCCTCTTTATATTTTTTGTTATTTAGTAGAAATAAAGTAAAATAATATTTTTCTGTCTGTTTCCTGACTTATCCGTGCAATATAAAAATATCCCGAAAATAAAAGTCCTCAGAATGCCATGCCAATTTAATATGATTTTTCGGGAATATTTGAGAATTTACCGTGCAAAAATTACCACGGGGGGAGCTGCCACTTGGCCACGAGGGTGGAGGGCGCGCCCTACCCCCTAGACGCGCCCCCCTGCCTCGTGGGCCCATGGTGGCCCTCCTCCACTTATTCCTGCACCCATCTTCTTCATCTGCCTCACACAAACACGAAAAACCAACTCAAGCACGAGTTCCAGCCCCCGTTGCTGTGATTTTCGATCTCCTTGCTCAAAGCATCTCTCGCAAAACTGCTCGGGGAGATTGTTCCTTGGTATGTGACTCCTCCATTGGTCCAATTAGTTTTTGTTCTAGTGCTTTATCCTTTGCAAATTTGTGCTGCATAGGTGACCATGTTCTTGAGCTTGCATGTCAAATTTATATGGTTCCAAGTAGTTCCAATGCTTTATATAGGACCTAGTCACTTGTGGGAGTTGTTGCTATCGATTTTATTGAAGTTGGTTCACTTTTATTTGAAGTTACTAAAAATTTCAGAAATTTTTCAGAGGAAATAATATTCTTAGGAGGATGTTCCAAGGTGGTCCTTCAAGGAAGCAAGGTCCCAGGCTTGCAATACGTGATGCTGACGAGGAACCACCAAGAGACGCTCATGTGAGGCCCTATGAATGGCCATCGGAAAATTTTATGAATCAAGTGGGAATCAAAGAAGAATTTAGCGCATATTTGAGTAACGCCGGTCTCGAGGACTTTGAAGCTGACAAATGCCCCCAGTATCATGATCTCACAAGTTCATTTGTGAGGAGGTTTGAGTTTTCAACTTAGCGAAATTCTCTTTCAGTCATGTTTGACCCTTATGACAAATCTTATACCATGGACTTAGAGGATTTTACTTCTGCTTGCAAACTTCCAGCTTGGGGTAATGTCATGGATCCCCCTAAATCCGAATATAGAGACTTCCTTGCTAGAATAACTGTGGGGGAATCTAGAGATATAACACAAGCCACTATAGGGAACATTCACTTTCCTGCTATACATTATTTTGCTCTCTTCATAGGTAGATGTATAAATGCTAATGATGAAGCTTGTCACATGTGTGTCCCTGATCTCAGTATTCTCAGGAGTGCTGTGTTAGGAGACCAATCTTATCATTTGGGAGCCATTGTAGCTCGCAAGTTGCATCAGAATAGACACAGCGGAGATTTCTTTGGAAGAATTTATGCAACTCGCTTAGCAAATTTTCTTGAGGTAGACATTCGTGAGGGTGACATGGAGTTACCCCCTTCTTATTTAGATTTTGATTCTATGGTTTCCCACCAGTTTGTTGAGAGGACTGAACCACCTCTCCAGTATCGACTAATCTTTGACAGACGTCGTGTAGTCCATATTCCTCTTCCTGCTCCTGATTTCTTTGATTCACAGGCAAAAAGAAGATATATTATTACCAGAGAGGAGGCAGATGAGTACGAAAGGAGAGCGGAGGCTGCTCGACTCCATGCTACAGCTCAGGCGGCGATAGCCGCTGCGTCACAGTATGACCCCAGCTTCACCTACGGATATCCGCCAGGCCATCCCTGGCAATAGACCAATTTAGGCCAAAAGCCTAAGCTTGGGGGAGTAAGTATTTCCCACCGACATTACATTCATGTTCACACACACTTATTGCTAGATGTCGGTGCTCATACTTTTTCACTGTAATATCCATGTTAGTTTAAATTTCTTTTTTTAGCTTTCTTCTTGTGTGTTTGATAAACTTTAAGAAAAAACAAAAAAAAAATAGTTAGTTTACTTTTCATGCTTGTAGTAGAATTAAAAAGAAAACCCCAAAAATGTTTCCCGTTCTTCTTTTTACTTGTTGGGAGCTTTCCCGTGTAAATAGTTTTTATTTTGTTTCCTTTTGGGGGGGGGGTCGAGAAGACTATATTGAAAATGCTTAGTGGCTCTTATATGCATGATTGATTATTTAAACTCAAAGCCCATATTACTTGTCTTCTCTCTTGAGTTGAATGCTTGCAGATTCCAGCTTAGTACAATGCACGTGCACTCCTATTATTATCCACATCGTTTGGTCGTGCAAGTGAAAGGCAATAATGATGATATATGATGGACTTATTGAGGAGAGAAAAGCTGGTATGAACTCGACCTCTCTTGTTTTTGTAAATATGATGATTCATCATTCTTGATTCAGCTATTATGAAGTAAACATATTTGCAATGACATTTAGAGATTATAGTTGCTTGTGCCAAGCTTGACTAGCTATGAGTTATAATGGTTTACCTTGCGTGCCAACATGCTATTAGAATGATTATGACGTGGTATGATGGGGTGGTATCCTCCTTTAAATGAATTGAGTGACTCGACTTGGCACATGTTCACGCATGTAGTTGAATCAAATCAACATAGCCTTCACGATATTTATGTTCATGGTGGATTATATCCTACTCATGCTTGTACTTGGTGTGAATTAATTTTAATGCATGTTTACGACTGTTGTCGCTCTCTCAGTTGGTCGCTTCCCAGTTTTTTGCTAGCCTTCACCTGTACTAAGCGGGAATACTGCTTGTGCATCCAAACTCCTTAAACCCCAAAGTTATTCCATATGAGTCCACTATACCTACCTATATGCGGTATTTACCTGCCGTTTCAAGTAAATTTGTATGTGCCAAACTCTAAACCTTCAAATAAACATTCTGTTTTGCATGCTCGAATAGCTCATATGTCAACTAGAGCTGCCCTTATCTTCCGTGTTAGGCGGGTTATTCTCAAGAGGAGTGGACTCCGCTCCTCATTCACGAGAAAATGGCTGGTATCCGGGATGCCCAGTCCCATGCTTTGTGCAAACTAAATCAAAATAACTGCAAACAAAACTCCCCTTGGGACCCGTTGAATGTTCGAGGCACTCGTTGTTTCAAGCAAGCCATGGATTGATGCTTGTGGAGGAAGGGGAGTATAAACTTTACCATTCTGTTTGGGAACCGCCTATAATATGTTTAGCATGGAAGATATCATCGTCTTTTAGTTGTTATGTTGACAATGAAAGTATGCCGCTCAAAATATAATTTATCTCTATTTCAAAACCGAGCTCTGGCACCTCTACAAATCCCTGCTTCCCTCTGCGAAGGGCCTATCTATTTACTTTTATGTTGAGTCATCACCCTTCTTATTAAAAAAGCACCCGCTGGAGAGCACACCATCGTTTGCATTCATTATTATTGGTTTATATTGAGTATGACTTGACTGGATCTCTTTTACCATGAATTACAATGTTTAGTCAGTCCTTGATCTTTAAAGGTGCTCTGCATTTATGTTTTGCGGTCTCAGAAAGGGCTAGCGAGATACCATTTTGTTATATCATGTTATGATTATTTTGAGGAAGTGTTGTCATCAGAGTTTTGCTATTATGGCTCGCTAACTGATTATGCTATTGATATAAGCAATTGTGAGACCTATGTGTCATTGTGAGTATGGTTCGTTCATAATAATTGCTGAGACTTGAATGCTGGCTTTTCATGTTTACAACAACAAGAGCAAACAGAGTTTGTAAAAGTTTTTCTTTTTCTCTTTTAGTTTGTCAACTGAATTGCTTGAGGACAAACAAGGGTTTAAGCTTGGGGGAGTTGATACGTCTCCGTCGTATCTACTTTTCCAAACACTTTTGCCCTTGTTTTGGACTCTAACTTGTATGATTTGAATGGAACTAACCCGGACTGACGTTGTTTTCAGCAGAACTGCCATGGTGTTGTTTTTTGTGCAGAAAATAAAGATTCTTGGAATGTCCTGAAACTCCACGGAACACCTTAGAAAAAATAAAGAAAAATCCTTGCAAAC
>NC_041389.1:479288423-479290186 GCF_002162155.2 Triticum dicoccoides
CCCCCGGGCGCGCGCCCCTACCTCGTGGGCCCCCTGGTGGCCTTCCGACGCTAACTCCAACTCCATATATTGGCTTCCGGGAGAAAAAATCAGAGAGAAGAAATCATCGCGTTTTACGATATGGAGCCGCCGACAAGCCCTAATCTCTCTCGGGAGGGCTGATCTAGAGTCTTTTAGGGGCTCCGGAGTGGGGGATTCGTCGCCGTCGTCATCATCAACCATCCTCCATCACCAATTTCATGATGCTCACCGCCGTGCGTGAGTAATTCCATCGTAGGCTTGCTGGACGGTGATGGGTTGGATGAGATTTATCATGTAATCGAGTTAGTTTTGTTAGGGTTTGATCCCTAGTATCCATTATGTTCTGAGATTGATGTTGCTATGACTTTGCTATGCTTAATGCTTGTCACTAGGGCCCGAGTGCCATGATTTCAGATCTGAACCTATTATGTTTTCATGAATATATGTGTGTTCTAGATCCTATCTTGCAAGTCTATAGTCACCTACTATGTGTTATGATCCGGCAACCCCGAAGTGACAATAATCGGGACCACTCCCGGTGATGACCATAGTTTGAGGAGTTCATGTATTCACTATGTGCTAATGCTTTGTTCCGGTTCTCTATTAAAAGGAGGCCTTAATATCCCTTTGTTTCCAATAGGACCCCGCTGCCATAGGAGGGTAGGACAAAAGATGTCATGCAAGTTCTTTTCCATAAGCACGTATGACTATATACGGAATACATGCCTACATTACATTGATGAACTAGAGCTAGTTCTGTGTCACCCTATGTTATGACTGCTACATGATGAACCACATCCGGCATAATTATCCATCGCTAATCCAGTGCCTACGAGTTATCCATATACTGGTTTACACTTATTTACTTTTTTGTTGCTACTGTTACAATCACTAAAAAATACCAAAAACATTACTTTTACTGTATTTACTTTTGTTACCGTTACCACCACTATCATATTACTTTGCTACTAAACACTTTGCTGCAGATACTAAGTTTCCAGGTGTGGTTGAGTTGACAACTCAGCTGCTAATACTTGAGAATATTCTTTGGCTCCCCTTGTGTCGAATCAATAAATTTGGGTTGAATACTCTACCCTCGAAAACTGTTGCGATCCCCTATACTTGTGGGTTATCAGTATGTGAGGATCATTTTGCAGATCCGGACATGGCCTACGTGTTCGACAATAACCTTGGAGTATTCGGAGGAGGAACCTGCCTTGTAATGCCGAAGACAAGACTACGCGCCGGACTCATCGTCATTGAAGCCTGGTTCAGGGGCTACTGAGGGAGTCCTGGATAAGGGGGTATCCGGATAGCCGGACTATATTCATCGTCCGGGCTATAGAAGCGTTAAGATACGAGACTCAAGACTTCGGCTCGTGTCCGGATGGGACTCTCCTTTGCGTGGAAGACAAGCTTGGCGATCCGGATGTTATATTTCCTTCCTTGTAACCGACTCCATGTAAACCCTAGCTCTCCGGTGTCTATATAAACCGGAGAGGATGGTCCTTAGAAGGCCGATCACATTTACAATCATACCATCATAGGCTAGCTCTTAGGGTTTAGCCTCTACGATCTCGTGGTAGATCTACTCTTGTATTCCACATATCTTCAATATTAATCAAGCAGGAAGTAGGGTTTTACCTACTTCGAGAGGGCCCGAACCTGGGTAAACATTGTGTCCCTTGCTTCCTGTTACCATCAGCCTAAGACGCATAGATCAGGACCCCCTACCCGAGATC
>NC_041389.1:479290463-479323616 GCF_002162155.2 Triticum dicoccoides
TGCAAGGATCCGGGCCACCCCGCTCTCTTATGCCCAGATAGACCGGTGGTGTCGGAGCTCATGATGTACGGGCACGGTATCGAGGGGTTGGGCTTATTCCACCTCGAGGTCCCCAACGTCCCGCCGCCCTCTCCCTCCCTCCAGGCGGTCGTCACGGTGGTCGACGGGGTGGCATCCTCGGAGATGATTGAGGCCGAGCTCAACCACCTCTACCGCCGCCAGTGGGACTGGGGGGTCACCCCCACTACTGGCCACATCTTCTCCATCGTCTTCCCCGACTCCGTCAGTTACGGCTACGCGACGCGCAGTGGCCGTATCACGCTCGCTCTCAACCAGCTGGTTGTCGACATCTCCGAGCTGATCCCTGATGCTTAGGCCATGGCCGTCCTCGACACCGCTTGGATCCCTGTTTCTGGCCTCCCTGACATTGCGCAGTCCGAGCTCGTCATCCGCCAGATGTCCCACCTCTTAGGCAAGGTGGTGGTGGTCGATGAGCTCTCTCTGTGCAAGGAAGAGGAGGTTCGGGTCAAGGTCAAGTGTCTCGACTCCTCCAAGCTTCACACCATCGTTCGCGTCTTCTTCAACGACCAGGGCTTCGAACTCAGGATCGCCCCCGAGCCCCCCAACCACGTCGGTCGCCCCCGCTCCTTCGACGCCGGCCTCCCCGATGGCAACCCGGGGATTGGAGGGGACTACCACGGACGTCACCGTGCGCGCTCCCACCACTCGGATGAGGAGGGGGTGTCGGTGTCAAAACCAGCGGATCTCGGGTAGGGGGTCCCGATCTGTGCATCTTAGACTGATGGTAACAGAAGGCGAGGGACACAATGTTTACCCAGGTTCGGGCCCTCTCGATGGAGGTAAAACCCTACTTCCTGCTTGATTAATATTGAAGATATGTGGAGTACAAGAGTAGATCTACCACGAGATCGTAGAGGCTAAACCCTAAGAGCTAGCCTATGATGGTATGATTGTAAATGTGATCGGCCTTCTAAGGACCATCCTCTCTGGTTTATATAAACACCAGAGAGTTAGGGTTTACATGGAGTCGGTTACAAGGAAGGAGACATAATATCCGGATAGCCAAGCTTGTCTTCCACGCAAAGGAGAGTCCCATCCGGACACGAGCTGAAGTCTTGAGTCTTGTATCTTGACGCTTCTTTAGTCCGGACGATGAACATAGTCCGGCTGGCCGGATACCCCCTTATCCAGGACTCCCTCAGTAGCCCCTGAACCAGACTTCAATGACGATGAGTCCGGCGTGCAATCTTGTCTTCGGCATTGCAAGGCGGGTTCCTTCTCCGAATACTCCAACGTTCCCATCATGACGAACAGTGTCCGGCATCTTCATTAATGTTGTACTCCTCGGCTTCAGTGCTTCAATAATGACCATTTCCACGTGTCGAGCAAATGCGAGGAGTCAAGGCGTTTTTGCATTTGCCACCCTTAGTCCTTCGGGCTAACCGTCTATTTGAAGAGACGGGGATTCCCAGAGCCAAACCTCACTCTCCCTCCTCGAGCAAGCATGCAACAGAGCACCCAGAAAAAGCCACCCCAACATGGCTGGTCGTCGCAGCTCTTCTGCTCGCTCTCCTTGCCCCAAGCCGGGGGATTGGGGAGAGTGTTCAGTTTCCCATAGCCGTTTGGTAAAGTTACAAACCCAAGGGCTCCTCCCGCCAGCGTTCATGGTCCCTGTCCGAGCCGGAGTGGCCACCTATAACGGTGGAGAACAAGCAGAGAGATCCCCCAATCCATCTCCAGATGAGCGGGTATGCTTAATTCCGCATGTGTTAAGGGGCGTCGGGTTTCCTATTCACCCGTTCCTTCGTGGCCTTCTGGAGTTCTACGGCCTCCAGTTGCTCAACTTTACCCCAGCCTCCTTACTGCATATAGCAGGGTACGTTGCCCTCTGCGAGCTATTTCTAGGCTGTGAGGCTCATTTCAGACTATGGAAGAAGTTGTTCTGCCTCGTCCCCCGCAACCAGGGAGAATCCCTATGTCAAGTGGGTGGGGCCAAAATATGGCGTATCGCTGAGACCGGATACCTATCCGATACTCCCAAGAAGGCGCCATATAACTGGACTTCAAAGTGGTTTTACATCGACGACGCTCCCCTTCCGGATCCAGTCCGGACAGGACTCCCCAAATTCAGTAACACCCCACCGAGGGCATGTCTAAGCTGGCGCCCCCGCGGCCCCCAAGAAGAGGATTCCAGGGAAGTACATTTCCTGATGAGTAGGATAAAGTTACTGGCCAAATCCTGACTGACGATAGTTGAGGTGATGGCAATATGCATAATGCAAGGAGTGCAACCGCTTCAATACCGGAGCAATCCCATGTGGCACTACAATGGGACAAACGATGCCACCCGATGTGGCCGTAAGGGTCCGGACTCCCCTGCCGCACTAGCAAGGATACTGTCCGACCTGTACAAAGGAGAAGAGGAAGAATTCCTTCGTATCAAACCGCGAGACGGATTCTCCATGTACAACCCCCCAAACTGGGTAAGTCATCATTCATTTCATCGCTTAACTTATTGTGGCGTACTTTGCTAAAGTTATCTGCATCTTCTGAGCAGGAACTGAGGAGGGACGTGGAAGGAATCTCCAGCCCTTCCTGCAGCCAGAGGACCCCGAAAGGGCCCTGGATCTGGGACTCGAAGAAGACCCAGATGCGGCCGTGGCGCTTGTCGAGGGGATATTTTATCGGGCGAGCCGTGACGGTGCCACGGTAGCTATCGTAGCTCATTATCCCGGACTGTTACCTTCGTCGTGTGTAAGCCAAGCCAAAAACTCGATCCTCCAAAGAGGATTCTTTCCTAGTGTCACACCTTATCCCTGACATGGCACGCTTTTACAGAAGCGAAGTTCGGAGCGCAGGGCCGAGCCCCTAGGGACCCGTCAGCCACAGGTGTACGGATCGGTTAGGCTCAAGAGGAAGGCGATTAGAACCGACACGCCTCTACAGAGGTAAGAAAACAACTTGTCATGTAATTCGTTGTCGTTTGAAGTATAACAGTGCCCCTTGTACATCTTGGCAGGAAGAGGAATATCCGGACAGTATCCGGAGATCCTGCCAACCACGCCTCCACCAGTCGGGCTCCAGGACCAACTCCGAGGAGGAGGTGGACGTAGGGCCGACGCCACGTAGTCCTCCGATAGAGGACGCAAACATGCTCTCTGCCACAAATTCGGAGGTAGAGAGCGCCATGCATCATCGGCATCGACGGGCCGTGCTTCGCAACAACATCTTTTCCAAAGAGGCATTTAATGCCTTCAATTCGAGAGACGCATACATCCGAGCTGCTCAAAGTGGACTCGCTCGGGCGACAGTCCAGTATACCAAAGATATACGGGTAAGAAAGCTTGATTAGTATATATATAGAAGTAGCCCCTGAGACTTGAAACGGTTGAAGCAACAGTTTTAAGTATCAATTCATGTGCAGGTTCTTGTAGACAAGAATGAGCATTTGTCTCGGGAGCTAGAGGAGTGCAAGACCCAACTGAGGGCCGCAGTTGCCAAGCTAGAGGAATCCTAGAAGGCCTCATGTGGTAATATTTATCTGAATTTTATGAAAATGCACTAATTGGCAACTTGCTAGTATGACGAATTTAACAGAAAGTTCCGCAGACAACCCCGGAGTAAATCCGGAGGGCGGCGGGGATGACGAGTCACATCTCCAGAGGCAACTAAAGGCTGGTGAGCGCATTCTGACGCAAGTGAAGCATGATAAGAATATGCTCCAGGATGCCAACGTTCGGCCGGACGTCGAATTGAAAGACGTTCGTGCACAGCTGGCGGACTCCGTGAAGGAGAACAGAAGGCTTTGCCGCGGCATGTATCGTAAGTGCCTAAACGAACTGTAGAATAGTTCGGCGAGGAAGCATATCGAAAAATTTATATTTGCAGGAATGCTGACGGGTTGCCCTGAGGAGGAGATGCCCGCTTCTGCCGGTGATCTACTGCAGGACCTCTCACAACTGCACGAGCGAGCTCGGCAGGTGATGCAGGGCATTGCACGGTCATTGTGGCCATCAAGCACCCTTCCAAAAGGCATGGGGGGCTTGTGGACATGCTTCAGGGAGAACGGCAGCGCTTCTGTTTGTGGAAGATATCCGCCTGCCGGGAAGGTGCAAGAGAAGCATGGGCGATGGTGAAGACGCGCTACACCAAGCTGGACCCGAACCATATGGCCGAAGTTGGACCGGCCGGGCCAGATGGGCAAGAAATCCCCGTGAGTCTGGTATATGACCAGGTGGTGCTAGCCGCAAAGTATTCTCAACGGGATTGTAGGTTAGATAGCATGTTGGATGGTATAGAGGATGAATATAATCAGTCCAAATGACTGTGTAATTCGATGGACATAAGTAGCCCCTAGCCGGATTAAAATCATTTGTAGTGGCAGACCTTTTCGCTTCAGCCCCCGGATCCTAAAGTCCGGGGTGTGTCCGAATACCCGCTCGGTTATATAAAACCGGAGTATGCGTGGAGACCAGGCGTAGGGGTCATAAGTGCTTGAACAGACAAGTACCCAACTAGTTATGTTATATTGCATGGTTAGCAAGAAACATCTTCCAGGGAGAATAGTTCCGTTAAGGGTTCCTTTCCCTAGGTAAGCATGTGTCAAGGCACATGTCCGGACTGCGAACCAAAGCGTAGGATACAAAACTTCTAGGGATTAATGTTATAATAAACGAAGACATCTTTTGTTCACCGACCGAATATTCTCTTAAGGAAACTAGCTTTCGGCTTCACCCAGTCTAAGGTACACATTCGGCTCAACCGGCAGTAACAATCGCAGAGGTGCTTCCCTTATGCCCTAGCCGAATTAACGGGAATGTAGGGCATAAACACAGGAGCCAGGCAACCCAGCTTGGCCACGTCTTAAGTCATATTGATGCATATAATGGTGAAGAAAAGGCACACATGGAAAGAGAAACGCATGTGGGATGGGCAAAGAGCCCTGATAGTAATTTATATTAAGCTTTCGTATAGGAAGCCCCCAGGTAAAGTTTACACACATAGTGGGGCCGGGATAATCCGGGAATCCGCACTGTGTTGAATAATGTGTGTGAAAGGGAACGGATCGATAAAGGAAAAAAGAAAAAGGAGGGGGAGCATAATTAAAAAAAGGAGGGTTAAGGAGACGAACACTGAGTTCGGCGCTAGGCGTAGAATCTCCGGAGTCTGGCCGCGTTCCATGGGTTCAGCTCGAGTCTGTTATCGGACGCATTACGTAAGCGGTACGCTCCTCCGGTGAGAACTTTGTCGATGATGAAGGGGCCTTCCCACTTGGGTTTGAGCTTGTCCTTCTTCTTCTCTGGTAAGCGTAGAACGAGTTCGCCAATATTATAAGTTTTGGCCCGCACTTCTCTGCTTTGGTATCGTCGAGCCTGTTGCTGATAGAATGCAGAACGGGCCTTCGCAACATCGCGCTCCTCCTCCAAGGCATCCAAATTGTCCTGCCGATCTAGCTCGGCTTCCTTCTCTTCGTACATGCGTACGCGTGGCGAATCATGTATTATGTCGCATGGTAGTACTGCTTACGCACCGTACACCATAAAAATGGTGTGTATCTGGTGGTGCGATTCGGCGTGGTCCGCAGCCCCCAGAGTACGGAGTCGAGCTCCTCGACCCAATGAGTATCCAACTCTGTCAAGGATCACACTAGTCTGGGCTTGATGCCGCTCATGATGAGGCCATTTGCCCTTTCAACCTGACCATTTGTTTGAGGGTGGTAGACAAAAGCATAGTCGAGATTAATGCCCATTTTACTGCACCAAGCCTTCACTTCATCGGCTGTAAAATTTGAGCCATTGTCGGTGATGATGCTGTGGGGGACACCGTATCGGTGTACGACCCCGGATATAAAGTCTATGACTGGTCCGGATTCAGCCGTTTTCACTGGTTTGGCTTCTATCCATTTGGTGAACTTATCAACCATGACTAGTAAGTATTTTTTCTTATGGCTTCCTCCTTTAAGGGGTCCGACCATATCCAGTCCCCAGACCGCGAAGGGCCAAGTTATGGGGATTGTTTGGAGAGCGGTAGGGGGCATATGACTCTGATTGGCGAAGAGTTGGCAACCGACGCAGTGTTGGACAAGGTCATGTGTGTCTGCTTGGGCCGTCGGCCAATAGAAAGATGTACGGAAGGCCTTGCTGACTAGTGCTTGAGCTGCAGCATGGTGCCCTCCCAGTGCGGCGTGGATCTCAGCCAAGAGCTGCCGCCCTTCCTCTTCGGAGATGCACCTTTGGAGCACTCCGGTAGCACTTTTTTTATAGAGCTCTCCTTCATGGACTTTGTAAGCTTTAGAACGCCGGACAATGCAGCGTGCTTCGTTTTGGTATTCAGGGAGCTCCTGCCTATTTAGGTAGGCCAAGAAAGGCTCAGTCCACGGGGCGATGACAACCATTATTTTGTGGGCTGACGATGTTATTTCGGTGGTAGAACCTCCGACTATGTCTGATAGTTCGAAATCTGGGGATGTATTCGAATCCGTGCTGGTATTGCCGGATTCCCCTTCCCATACCACGAATGGCTTGAACAGTCTTTCCAGGAATATGTTTGGTGGGACGGGGTCGTGTTTAGCCCCGATGCGAGCAAGGACGTCTGCCGCTTGATTGTTTTCTCGAGCCACATGGTGGAATTCGAGCCCCTCGAACCGCGCTGACATTTTAAGGACGACATTGCGATAGGCCGCCATTTTCGGATCCTTGGCGTCAAAGTCTCCATTTATTTGTGATATTGCGAGGTTTGAGTCTCCGCACACTTCTGGGCGTTGAATGCCCATAGAGACTACCATCCGAAGACCGTGCAACAGAGCCTCGTATTCGGCTGCATTGTTGGAGTCTGTGTATAATATTTGCAGGACGTATTGGACCATGTCTCCGGTGGGAGAGGTCAGGATGACGCCTTCTCCCAATCCGGCCAGCATTTTAGAGCCGTCAAAGTGCATGATCCAGTTAGAGTACGCGCCGTACTCTTTAGGGAGTTCGGCTTCCGTCCATTCGGTGACAAAGTCAGCTAATACGTGCGACTTGATAGCCCGTCGAGGCTTGTATGTTATGTCAAACGGAAGGAGCTCGATGGCCATTTGGCAATTCGTCCCGTGGCATCGCGGTTATTTATTATGTCGTTTAGCGCTACTTCGGAGGCCACCGTAATCGAACACTCTTGAAAGTAGTGTCGTAGCTTCCGGAAGACCGCGTATGCTATTTTCTGATAGTGTGGGTATCAGGCTTTGCATGGGGTGAGGACTGTGGATACGTAATAAACCGGCTTTTGTAGCGGGAATTTGTATCTGTCAACTTCTCATTTGACGATGAGTACTGCGCTTACAACTTGATGTGTTGCAGCTATGTACAGCAGCATAGGTTTGCTGATAGTTGGTGTTGTTAGGACAGGATTATTGGCCAATAAGGTCTTTATTTCATCTAAGTCCGGCCGCGGCTGTGTCCGTCCACACGAAGTGTTCGATGCGCCGAAGGAGGCGATAAAGAGGCAATGCCTTTTCTCCTAATCTGGAGATAAAGCGGCTTAAAGCAGCCACGCATCCAGCTAGTTTCTGGATGTGTTTGAGGTCTGTTGGTATAGCCAACTATGACAAAGCTCGGATTTTTGCCGGATTAGCTTCAATTCCTATATTGGAAACAATGAAGCCCAGCAGTTTTCCAGAGGGTACGCCAAAAACGCATTTCTCCGGATTCAGCTTGATGTCGTATGTTCGTAAGTTGTCGAATGTAAGCCTTAAGTCATCAATTAGGGTTTTGGCGTGTCTTGTCTTTACGACTACGTCATCCACATATGCCTCCATTGTTTTGCCGATTTGCTTTTCCAGGCATGTTTGAATCATGCGTTGATAGGTTGCTCCGGCGTTCTTAAGCCCGAAAGGCATAGTGTTGAAATAGAAAGGGCCATATGGCGTTATAAAAGCTGTTGCAGCTTGGTCGGACTCTGCCATCTTTATTTGATGGTATCCAGAGTATGCGTCGAGGAAACACAGCGAGTCGTGTCCGGCTGTGGCATCGATGATTTGATCGATGTGAGGGAGGGGAAAGGGATCCTTGGGGCAAGCCTTGTTAAGGTATTTCAAGTCGACGCACAGGCGCCATGATTTGTCCTTCTTTGGTACCATTACCAGGTTCGCCAGCCCATCCGGATGTTTGATATCTCTGATGAATCCGGCCTCAAGTAGCTTGGCTAGCTCCTCCCCCATTTCTTGTCGTTTGGGCTCCGAAAATCGCCTTAGGGTCTGTTTAACAGGTTTGTATCCCTTCAGTATGTTGAGGCTGTGTTCGGCCAATCCACGTGGGATGCCCGGCATGTCCGATGGATGCCAGGCGAAGATATCCCAATTCTCGCACAAGAAGTCACGCAATGCGGCGTCCATAGCGGGGCTCAAATGTGTCCCGATGGAGGCTGTCTTCGTGGGGTCCGTTGGGTGGACTTGGAATTTGACTATCTCATCTGTGGGTTTGAATGAGGTGGACTTGGGTCGCTTGTTGAGTATCACATCATTCCTGTCCACGGTGGCGCGTAGCGTGGTTAATTCCTCTGCCGCTAGGGCTTCGGATAATGCTTCCAAGGCCAGCGTTGCGGTTTTGTTTTCGGCGCAGAGTGCGACGTCCGGATCACTAGCTAGAGTGATGATTCCATTGGGTCCGGGAATTTTAAGCTTCACGTACCTATAGTGGGGTATGGCTTGAAAGCTCGCAAACGCGTCCCGCCCTAGAAGGGCGTGGTATCCGCTGTTGAAAGGAGCCACTTGGAAGGTGATTTCTTCGGACCTGTAATTCTCTGGGGTACCAAATATCACGTCGAGTGTGATTTTTCCCGCACACCATGCCTCCCGACTAGGGATGATTCCCCTGAAGATCGTGCCACTTTATTCAATGCGGCTTTTGTCAATATCCATTTTCTTGAGTGTTTATTCATAGATTAGGTTTAATCCACTTCCGCCGTCCATGAGTACTTTAGTGAGCCGAAAGCCATCCACTATTGGGCTGAGGACCAGAGCGGCCGGCGCCCCGACGGACTAGAATTGGGGTTCGTCACTGGCATTGAAGGTTATAGCAGTGTCGTTCCATGGGTTTACCTTTGCCACATGGCAAATTTCAGCGGAGCTTCGATGCGCTCGCTTGCGCCTATTGTTTGAGGTGAAGGTCTTGAAGACCGTCAGCATCGTATTGTGTTCCTTGGCGGGATGTGGTTCTGCTTTATGGCTCTCGAGGAGATCCTCGCCACTCTTGGCTACCTGCCGGAGTATCCAACATGCTCTAAGGCTATGGGTCGGCGTTGCCTCCGGCATGCTGTGAATCTTACACGGCCCATTGAGCCATTCCTCCAATACGGTTCCACGCCCTGGGGCGGGTTTTGGTTTCTTGGGAATTGAGTTGGTCGACTTACGAGAGTTCGGCCGCTTAGTTCGGACAAAGGTTTCGGTGAGGGACGTACTATCCCAAAATTTTGTTTGGGTTTTCTAGGCACTTTCCATCGCACAGTATTTTTGTACTACGGTTCCTAAGTCTGTAAAGTCCGCTATGTCACGGCGACTTATAGCATTAAGGAGTCCTTTGTTCGTGCAGTTCCTGCAGAAAAGAGAGACTACATCCTCCTCGTGACCATCCTTGACCTTATTAAGAGCAAGGAGGAATCAGGCCCAGTAATGATGTACCGTTTCCTGGGGTTCCTGCCGGACACGGGAGAGACGGATCAGGTCCGAGCAGGCGTCGTTGGCTGAATCCGGATTTTGATCCGATCTGACACCCGGGGGCACGGGAAGTGCCGAGCTTGACAGTTCGGGATCTGGAGTATTACCTAATCCCCTTGGCCCAGCGCCTGATTCTAAGTCCGGGACCTGGGTCACGTATTCCTTTGGGTGGGTGTTCGACTCACTGAGTTCGGTGATCCGGACATAATTCGTCCTCAAAGTTGAGGAGCAACCCACGTGTGGTTCCTCCACTACCGCTATCTCATGGGTGGCCGGCAGGGATCTAATGTCCCTCTGGTCGGGTTTGAGCCCAATCTGGTCGTAGTTTGTAGCAACTCCCAAAGTGGCGATGCGATCCAAGAGCTTGTTAAGAGAGGAGAGCTCCATCGGATCCATCTGTTCGGCGAGCTCCGAATCAATGCAAAGGTTATGCGTGATGACCCGAGAGGCCATCGTTGGCGCAACAACCGATGGGGCGGTCATAACGAAGCCGCCAAGTTGGAGAGTCTGGCCTAAAGCCAGCGCTCCCCCACAGGTGATGCCGTCCTTGACAACAAGCCGAGCCATCGAGCCTTTGCAGCGGCGACACACAGGAACTCTCAATGAAAGCACCAATGTCGGTGTCAAAACCGGCGGATCTCGGGTAGGGGGTCCCGATCTGTGCGTCTTAGGCTGATGGTAACAGGAGGCGAGGGACACAATGTTTACCCAGGTTCGGGCCCTCTCGATGGAGGTAAAACCCTACTTCCTGCTTGATTAATATTGAAGATATGTGGAGTACAAGAGTAGATCTACCACGAGATCGTAGAGGCTAAACCCTAAGAGCTAGCCTATGATGGTATGATTGTAAATGTGATTGGCCTTCTAAGGACCATCCTCTTCGGTTTATATAGACACCGGAGAGCTAGGGTTTACATGGAGTCGGTTACAAGGAAGGAGACATAATATCCGGATCGCCAAGCTTGTCTTCCACGCAAAGGAGAGTCCCATCCGGACACGAGCCGAAGTCTTGAGTCTTGTATCTTGACGCTTCTTTAGTCCGGACGGTGAACATAGTCCGGCTGTCCGGATACCCCCTTATCCAGGACTCCCTCAGGGGGTTCGGAGGACTCCCGCTCCCCATCCCCGTCTCCCCCTCCCCCTGCCGCAGGGGGCAAGGGCCGCCAGGCCGCACCCAGCATGCTCGTCTGCGGTCCTTCGGACTCTATGGTGACGTCCTCCAAGGCGAGCGACATCTCCAGTGTTGGCCTGGTCGTCTGCCCGGCATCTTCACCATGCTCCCCTTCCTCGTCTTCTCCCATCGCGCTGGACCCGACGGCTCCGGTCCACAGTCTGCTTCCTACGGCCTCGGTGGCCCCTCCTGAGGGGGATGAGCCCCCTGTGGCGGACTCCCCCCTCCTGCGTCGCCGCCCGCGATCGCTCGTCCCACCCCGCCCGAGGCGCCGCCTCCCCCGCCGCTTCCGTGGGCGGCATCTGCCACGGGCTGTGCGGTCCCCCCCCCCCTCTCCGCCGATGTTGCTCTCATCCGCAACTCCGTCACCAGCTCTGCTCCTCCTCGGCTGCTCTGGGCTCGCGCCTTTGGCTTCACCCGCGGAGGCCCTAACCATGGACGGGGAGGCTAGGGTGACCACCCCCAGGGCTGCCCAGCCCCCTCCTCCACGGTTCGCCGCCTAATCTCGCCGCGGCCGGTCGGCCTCCTCCCCGGTGATTTCTTCCTGTCGGAGCACTCGGCTGGATGCTGCTCACCCCGAGGGCAGTCCGGCTCTGCCCATCCCAGAGTGGGCGGAGCTCCGGTCTGCTGCTCAGAACCTAGAGCCAGGTACGCCTGTCGTTCCCCCTTCGTCTTCGTTTTGCTCCTTTTCTGCGCTTGAGTCCATTCATCTAGACAACCTCGCTAAGGTTGCCTTTGACTCCGCAATCATCTTTAGGAGGGAAGCTAGTCCCCCTAGTCCAGATCGCGGCTATTAGAGCTCGCGAGATTCTTGACGGGAGGTTGGTGGAGACATGTGCGGCCTTCCTTTTACCTCCCATCCCGTCTACGGCTGGTGAGACCCCTCCCCTGGCCGCGCCGCGGCTGACAGCTCCCCCCCCCCCACCCCCCGTCGGTGGGGGAGGAGATCCGTGGTCGCACTTGCTCCCGCACTGCGGCCCTCCGTGCTCAAAGCGCCTCTCGTGTCCTGGGGTCAAGCAGCCCTCCAATGGCGCCTTAATGCGTGCATTATTCTGGAACATCCGCGGTTCCGGCCATGATGGCCGACACCGCCAACTTGTGGAGTACATGCGGGAGGAACACATTGACATAGTTGCCATTCAAGAAACCATGCGTCTCAAATTCTTGCTCCCTGAGCTTGACCGTCTGAGCTCCCACCTCTTTGCGTGGCATTGGCTCCCTTCTAGTGGGAGCGTCGGCCACTTGGGTGGCATCCTCTTAGGCGTGAAGGATGCCACCTTTGAGGTGGGTAGCATGGATCAAGGGGAATTCTTTGTGAGCATGGAGCAGTTCGAGAGGTCTCTCAACTTCAAGTGGGAGGTCATCATCGTTTATGGGCCTGCTGACCATAGTTGGTCGGCTGCCTTCCTCGAGGAGCTCCACTAGAAGATCTCCGCTGCCTCCCTTCCGGTGGTGGTGGGAGGCAATTTTAACCTCCTGCGCGTGGCGGAAGACAAGAGCAATGATAATGTCTGCTTTGCACGGATGCAAATGTTCAATGACTTCATTGCTGACCTCGGTCTCCGCAAGATCGATAGGATTGGTGCCAGGTTCACCTTGACCAACCGGTAAGCATCCTCGACCCAGTCTGTCCTGGACCGGGTCCTAGTGTCCCCGGATTGGGACCTCCACTGCCCCTTAGCCTCCCTTCGCGCCATCACGAGGATTGGCTCGGATAATGTGCCCCTTCTCCTCTCTTCTGCTGACGAGCGTCCGCCAGTCACCCCTCGATTCCGGTTTGAGACCTTCTGGCTCTCCCAAACCGGGTTTATCGATGTCGTGGGTGCTCGGTGGATCGAGGCTCGCGCCCATCCCCACCCCCGCCCCCCGTCGTCCATTGACTCGTGGCACTTCTGCGTGAAACGCGGTCAGCAGTTCATGAAGGGATGGGGTGCTAATCTGGGCCGCGACCTCCATGAGCACAAGAAGGCATTGTTATCCACAATCCAGGCCCTTGACTTGCGTGCTGATGCGGTGGGTCTTTCTTCGGATGAGTGACTCTCCCTTTATGACCTGGAAGACCAGCTCTCCGTGATCTACACCGATGAGGAGGCCTATTGGCGCCTCCGTGGTGCCCAGAAATGGGTCTTGAAAGGCGACGCGAATACGGCATACTTCCAGGCCATCGCCATCGGCCGCCGTAGACGCAACACCATACCTCTCTTGTGGGATGGTGAGACTCTCCTTCAAGACCATCGCGACATCCGGTCCCACGTCGACGGTTTCTATAGATCCTTATTCTCTACCGCTCCTAGAAGCGGCATCTCTCTCGCCCCCGATTGCTGGTCTGGTTCCCAGTTGGTGTCCGTCTCGGAGAACGCGTCCCTTACGGCCCCCTTCTCTGAGCAAGAGGTATGGGATGCCATCAAGGGCATGAACCCATCCTCGGCGCCAGGAACGGATGGCCTCCCGGTTAAATTTTTCCAAACCTTCTGGAACATGATTAAACCAGAGGTCATGGCCATCTTCGATGAGTTCTACGTTGGCTCCATTGATCTTGGGCGTCTCAATTACGGGATCATCTCTCTCATTCCCAAGGTCCCTAGGGCGTCCGACATCCACCAGTTTCGCCCGATCACGGTTATTAATGTGATCTTCCGGATTCTGGCCAAAGGGTACACCAATAGGGTGACCCTGCTGGCAGACCGTGTGACTCACCCCAACCAGTCGGCCTTCATTAAGGGTCGTTACATCCTGGATGGGGTCCTGGTCCTTCATGAAGCCCTTCATGAGGTTCGCGTCAAACAACTCAAGGCGGTTTTTCTGAAGATTGACTTCCACAAGGCCTACGATACGATTAGCTGGCCCTTCCTCCGGGAGGTCCTTCTTTGGAAGGGCTTCGATGACCGGTGGATCACTAGAGTCATGCAATTGGTCTCTTGTGGTCGGACGGCCGTGAACATCAATGGTGAGATTGGCCCTTTCTTCCCCACCCTTTCTGGGGTTCGACAAGGCGACCCCTTCTCCTCGTTCTTGTTCAACATGGTCGTGGACGCACTTGCCTCCATTTTGGATAAGGCGAAAGCCGCTGGCCATATTCGTGGGATTACTCCCCACCTTGCCGGTGGCTCCGGGATTTCCATCCTCCAGTATGCTGACCACACTATCATCATGGTCGAAGGCTCGGAGATGGACATCTCCAACCTCAAGTTCCTCCTTCTTTGCTTCCAACAGATGTCGGGCCTCAAGATCAACTTCGACAAGAGTGATGTTATGGTGATGGGATACTCCCCCTCAGAGTCTTTGTCCATCGCCAACAGACTTAATTGCCGCCTGGGCTCCTTCCCCACAACCTACCTGGGGACGCCCATTAGTGACTCCCGGCTCACCGTCGCGGACTTGCGCCCCTCCGTGGCCAAGCTCCAAGCGCGCATCAAGCCCTGGCAGGGGAGGTGGTTGTCCAAGGCGGCCCGGACTATTCTCATTAACTCCTCCCTCTCCAGCCTCCTCTTGTTTCTCATGAGCTTCTACAGTCTCCACGAGACCCTTCACCAGGAGATCGCCAAGGTCTAGTCCCGCTTTTACTGGGCGGGTGACAATGACAAGCAGAAGTACCATATGGTCAGCTGGCCTGACATCTGCAAGCCCAGGGAGCAAGGTGGTCTGGGCATCATGTGCTCTAAACGGATGAATATTGCCCTTCTCTCCCGCTGGCTTTGGCGCATCTCGCAAGGTCACGGTGGCCTCTGGCTTGACATCATCCAGAACAAATACTTGCGCGGACAGCCCCTCGCCTTCTGCCAGAAATCTGGCGGTTCTCAGTTCTGGCAGTCGATTGTCCAGCTTCTCCCGGTCCTCCGTATAGGGACCTCCATTTCGATGGGATTCGGAGTATCGATGTTGTTCTGGTTTGATCGCTGGGTCGGGGATTCTCCCTTTGCGGCTCGCTTTCCCGGCCTCTTCTCTATCTCCGTCGATCCCGTGATTTCTGTTGATAGGGCCCTTCTTGACTTAGGGCGCCTTGCTTTCCGACAGCCTTTTGGTCCCTTGGAATCTGCCGCCTGGCGTGAGTTGCTTGATTGTGTTTCTCTCCATGAGCCTATGGTGGATGGTGGCCCTAACCTGGTGCGCTGGCGCCTTGAGCCTTCAGGTCAATTCTCCACCAAGTCACTATACCTGGCCATCGCCCCATCTTCCGCCCCCGTCCCCCTATCGATGGTGTGGTCCATCCGCCTACCCCTGAAGATATGTATCTTCATGTGGCAATGGATTCGCGGTCGGGTCCCGTCCAGGGTGGAGGTGCGCAAGCGAAATGGCCCGAGTACTGGCATTTGCCCGCTCTGTGGGGTCCCCGAAGACTCGGACCACATTTTCTTCTCCTACGTATCCGCCCAGCTCCTTTGGAGCTGTTTTCGTGAAGCGGTCGGTGGAAATTGGTGCCACACCAACTTCCCGGACTTATTTGTCGATCTCCAGATGTCCCCCGTGACTTCTCGCCACATTAGGTGGCCTGAGATTGGGGTTCTCGCCTGGACCCTCTGGACTGTCTGCAGTAAGCTTGTGATTCAACGCACTCCTCTTCGACGGGCTACTGACGCTCTTTTGATCTTTTCAAACTCTCGGGTTTCTTGCAGCTTTGGCGGCCGCTTAGCCGCCCCCTGGACCGTGACGCCATCTCAGCCTTCATCGCCGACCTCCGCTCGATGGCCGTCCGCATGTCGCCGCCGCCCCCGCCCCCGCCGCCACCGCCGGAACCAGACTAGGCGCTATCTTCGTCCGGCGTGTTCTGTTTTTTTATTTTCTGGGCTTGTTGAGCTATGCCCTCAGCAGAACCTATATACTTTGTAGTGAGACTTGGATGTGTGTGTGTGGACATGACTTTGTATGTGCGCTCTTTGGCGGTTTGCTTTATTTATAAAGCGGGGCAAAAGCCTTTTTCGGTAATGCTAATTTCGAAAGGTTCTAGATGTTGCATGTGATACTTGGTGTTGGGGCAGTTGTGTAATAGGGCAGCTGAGTGCTGAAGCTATATCATTTGTAGTCTGATGTATTTCAATTATAAAATCATGCTTCCTTAATATGAGAATGAAATATATTATGTGTTTAATATGAATGTCAATTAGATTAATAAATGAATTATTAATAATAGGGGAATTAGCCTGCTAATTGGTTTTTGCTATTGCAAATGGTTATTGAGAAAATACCATGGGCGATGACCTAAGGCAACGCACACAGTTTCTAGGAATAAACCGTGTTGGATCGATGAACAATCACACACGACATTCTCTTCAAAACTGTTTGCGTTAGGCCACCTTGCACAAACGTTTACCATATAAAACTAGTGTGATGAACAGTCTTTGCCACACAGTTTCTTCTATGCATCGTGTGTGATGCATTCAGTAACGCAAACGATAAAATTGTTAATATTGTCTGTGATGGCAACGCTATCACAAATGATTTAACGGGGAAAATTGTGTGATGTACATGCAAACGAAAACGTTTTCCTTGAAGCGACTGTGTGGGGTATATATACGAACGAAAAGGTTTAGCGGGGACTAAATGTGTGGGATGTACTTACGACTGAAAATGATTTCGTTTATATAATTGTATTTTTTAGCACTACTGTACGTATAACCGTATTTGCTCGCTCGCCGGTCGCACACGACCTCATTTTGCCGAGCGTGTGTGCCAGGAGGGCATATCCCCGACGGTTCTGGGTCGTGTGGGAAGGACCCCCCTTATCGCCCACACTCACTTGGCGACAGTTTCAAATGCCGTCGCGGAAAGAGGTTAAAAACCACCATTTATATAGCACCTCGCTATACCAGTGTATGTTCATATTGGCTACCGCATGTGGCATTGAGCTTGTTGTTGACACTCCAACGGTGGAAGCATAAGCCCTTCCAGATGGCCTTATCCTAGCTGGTCAATCTGCGTGAAATAGAATCATTGTCAACAGGTATATTTGGAGGTCGTTGAAGTTATGAAGAACTGTGGTAATTCTCTCGGTCCAGCAGTAGAGATTATGAGGAATGTATAAATTTAGCTCAAGGCTTTAGTTCCATTATTTGTGATCATTGTCCTAGGGAAAGTAATATGGTGGCATATATTCTTGCCTGTAATGAAGAGGTGCCTCTCTTGATTATTTGGCATGTGGATCTACCTGGTTTTATTTTTAATGCAATATCAAACGATGTAAGTTTTTTTTATAATCAATAAAGCGCTATGATGGCTTTCCTTAAAAAATTGCCATGTGATTTACTGAGGGCCTTCATGACACCTTTAAAGTCATTCCTTATGAAAAATTCCATATATTCAGCACTACTGCTATCCAGAAGGACCACCGTGTTCCATTAATAACACACATTGGGTAAACAATATTTTACAAAAATGATCCAAAACTGAATGGAAATAGAAACAGTCCTTTTATTTTTACAAATAGGACCCCCAACAAACCAATGGAAAACGTGATTGAGTTCGTAACATCTTCCTCACATGCACAACCTCGTTGTTGTTGGCACAGTGCCACTTGGGACGGAAAAGCCCCCATGACACCACAACATAAACTCCATGGTGAAGAAGCAATGATTCCCATCTGGCATCTTGGTCGGGAGCAAGAAGAAAAGGCTGCCCTTCAGCCTTCGGATTCGATGGCGTGCAAACGAATGGTGGAGCGGGCGCCATAGCCACTACCAAGCAACCATCAGAGGTTAGCTCTTTCCCGGGCTGAACCTCCATCTCCCTCCCGCTTCATCTTCACCACCACGAAGACCCTGCAAGCAAGACAGGGATCAAACCAACTCTAGAGTAGGGAACCAATCGAGCTTACTGGCGGAGATGTCAACAACGCACTCCTTAGCAGCAACTAATCTCCAGCCGCCACCACCACCTAGACCGTGGTCGCGTGACCCATCAGCCACTGCTCACATGCAACCGCGGCACACTCCACATCCTACATACCTAAGAGACGCATCCCCACTAAGTGATTTATCTTAATGACCTCTCTGTGGCCGATACTAAGGCCGGAGGTTTAACCTCCTTTTCAAAAAAAATTAGTACAAACAGCTAAAATAAAAAATAAAAAATGTGTGGGTGGATGCATAGTCTAAAGAGGTGGTGTCAGTGGGAGCTCTTGTTCTCCGCTCTTGTGCTAAAAGTGGACGATGTAGTGGGCCCAATTAGGGTGCCTGCATATGTCTCTCTCGCGCACAAGAAAAACATCGCTACACTCTTAGAAGAAAGCCGAGACCATTTAGAAAACCGTGAACTCGTGGGTCTTAAAAATTGACTACCTGATTTTTTAAAGATTTAATCAACCTATTATTGAAAAAAAATATGATTGTTAAATAAATATCAATGCATTTTAAAATAGTTCAGGAATTTTATTTTTTTCGTAAATATATGAAATGCTCATGAAAATTTAAAATATCTTAATTATTATTTTAAAATAAAACCATAGAGTAAGAAATAATCATGTATTAGTAAAGTAAGTAAGAAAAGAAACTTAAAAAGAAAGGAAACAAAAACCAGAAATGAAAAATACAAATAAAAAGGGAAATAAAAAACTAAAATAGTTTACTCCGTCCGATCCATATTAATTGACGCTGTTTTTTTACATTGTACTAAAGCAAGTCAGTAATATGGATTGAAGGGAGTAGAAGAAAACGGGTGAAAATCGGCGGTGAAGACGAAAACAAAACGAGTGAAAGCTAGAGATTAAAACAGCTCGTATCCTTGGCCTGCCCGAGTTGGGCCGGCCCATGTGCATGCAGGTCGCCTGTTATAGCGACAACTCTTTTTTTTTTGCGAGTCTGTTATAGCTACAACTCGTCGCTTTAGGCGAAGAATAGAAATTCCAGCGGGTTTTTCTTTTATATTTTCTCGAATACACGTGAGTGTGCGTACTATATTATAAAAAAGGAAATGGGGTGATGAGCCCCTCCACAATAGTGTTACAAGATTTTACATGAACACCATCACCACCTCCCCCTCTATTCACTACTCTCTACTCTGATGCTAACTTGCCGCACTAGCCCACTCTTCCACCCGGTTAAAGAAATCGCTAAGTTCCAGCATTTTTTCCAGCGTTTTGCCTATAAGAAAGAGGGGGGAAAAAAGAAAATTCCAGAGTTTGTTGAAGTTCGGAAGGAAAGAAGGGTTGGCATTGGTTTGGTCTTCTCCAGTTCTTTCGCCAGAAGTTTTGTGGAAATGCTGAGACTCGAAGGTTTCCGGATGTACTTTTGGTTATATTAGAGACATTTGTGGTTCGTGTATGTTCTAATTTCTTTGATCTGACTGAATAAAGGTCGATCGTTAGACGATCATTTGCTTAGGTCTATCCAAGGAATATTGGATCGTGTCCACCTTTAAGCATGGCATTGCTCATGGGCAACTCTCTTTGACTGTGGGCATTTTTTTTTCTTTTGAGTAAAATGGCAATTCAGCATATTAAAAAAGCTGTAAACTATTACCCAGAGTATCATCTAAACTCTTGTTTTTCAGTATCAAAGAGAGATTGGTTGGAACACAAAACAAAATGCACATTACTAACATTTCTGCAGCAGGATTTCCACGGAAGGAAGAAATACAACTCTTGAGAGAGAATTTAGTAGGAGGCTTTGCTGTTCTCAAACCACTAAGAGAATTCAACTTATATATCGATCATGCATGCACAAAAACAATGAGATTCAAAGGCAGCTGACAAATGAGCTGATCACTAGCACAAATTAGTATTCCCTCCATTCCAAATTAAGTATCTCAACTTTGTACTTTATACAAAATTGAGACACTTATTTTGGTACGGAGGGAGTATAATATTTCCGGCAAACATCCACGAGTAAATAACATGCTGGCCTCTAATCTGTCTGGAAATGGTGAAGCAACAAAATCTTCTGTGACCGCCTGCTTTCAGTTCATTTCCCCGACCTCATCCGTCTGCGGTAAACATTACTATAGTTTTGCATGATTGAACATTAACGAACTTCTGGTAATTTAAGAAACAAAGTAGGACCTATGAAAACCAACAACTATCATCAAGCAATTCTGATGGTTAGGAAAAGACGACGCATCGTAGACAATACAATTTGGTATGGTTCAACATGCGCAACAAATGCTAATCAGGCATCTACATCTTCAACACCGAAGCACCAACTGCAAGGCTCCACCACTTCTAACATCACGCTGGAGGGAACTTTCCCCGTGACATGTACTCTGATAGCCAAACGCGCCTTGACGGTCTCCATGATGATATCCTCCCCCATTGGGATGCACATGTAAGGTGAGGCCGCCTCGAGGGCACCACTCTCCGTATAGTACCTTCTCTGAGGTATATTGACGCTACACCCTCCAGAACTCTGACAGCCATGACTTGTGTCCAAGGTGAGGCGCTCGAGCGATGTCGCGTTCTCCACAATGTGGCATGTCAACTCGACCAAGCTCTTTGCGGAGCTGAAGCCCACTATCGTCACACTCTTTAGGCTGGTGTGGCGCTGTTGTGGTAGTCGCCTCAGTTGCGAGGCATTCCGAATAACTGACTCATGCTCCATGGAAGGCTGACGTACCTACATAGAAAAGTCAAGATTCTCACATCAGCAGTTCTACAATAGACACTAGGTATGCTTGCAAGATGAGAGTAACCTACTTCCAAGATGAAAGTCTCCAGGCGAGGAGAAGCTTCAAGAAAAGAAACCAGAGAAAGGTAATCATAATCTGGTGAAATAGCTTCATTTCCAATTAGAGAAATATGCAAGTACTCGAGGTGGAGGAATTTGCGAGATAGCGTTGGTGTACTGATCATCTGCACAAAGATATACAGATTAATTATTTACTAGGTGTGTCAGCTATTATATGCAAAAAGCAAGTCTGTACTCATCTAAACTTTCAGAATATACCTCATTAGGCGAGGATATGACAAGCGTTTCAACATTTGGTGCATAGGACAGAAGCTTGGTCCGAGCATGCAAGACAATGTTGGACTGACCAAATTCTAAACACTCCATGTGTACATTCTTTACTTGCAATGCACTTCCGAATGAAATCGATACTAAGCTACCAGAGAACTGAAAACTGGAGATATTTGGAGCATTGCTGTCTATCACTTGCAGATTTCTGCATATAGACACTCTCAGGACCCTAAGCCGCCGCAGCAGACAAGGTATCTTCAGGCAAACTATCTCCGGGCAATTCAGGAGTCCCAAATGCTCCAATGCAGCACAATTGTAAAGAAGGCCCTCTAGCTCATCGTCAGCAATCAACACATTACTCAGAAATAAAATTGCCAAGCTTCTCCAGCGACCAAGCCCAGCCGTGGGACGAAAGGCACAGATGCCTATGTCAAGATACCGAATCGAGTTTTCACTCCCATTAAATAAAAGCGAGCATGGGAAACTGTAGTATGCTTCGTCCTCAGCGGTAGCGGGCAGATAAAGAGTGAGCTCTTCAATTCCTGCTGTAACAGCAATACGAAGCCAGCTATTGATATAACAGGAATCAACCTTGTCGCAGTCAAAAAGTTCAATCCTTAGTTTCTTCATGCCAACGCCGGAGTGATTTTGCAGAATATGGTCAATTTTGCTGATGTGATCTCCATTCAAACCTAGTATTCTCTGACGTAAGTCAAGGTTGGGATAGCATCTCCATGATCTCCAAAATGTGTGTGATGCACAAGCCAAGCGGGCAGCGTTTTGCAGTGACATTCGGGCATGAATACGTCGGCAGATATCCTAGATACAAGCACAGCAGGATAGTAACTAGGGTTACAAAAGGAATGTATAAACTGATATGCAAAAACTTGCTGTATTACACACTTAGATAGTACAGCCCATGCACTGGGACGGAATTGCCGCGAATGGATTGGGACCATATAGGAGCTTTTGAGGAAGTGTGAATATACAATTGCAATCTTACAGGCATATGGCAGTCCACAAGAATTATTTATGTGCATTTATGTCAGTCAACATTCAGATATCCATAGGATGATGCTATATTATACGATGTGATACAATTAGATATAACAATGACCAAGTATAGCAACAAAGCAAGAACTAAAAATGTACATCTGGATAGGGTATAAATAAAAAATATGAAAATTCTATGCCAAAAAAAGGGTAATTCAAGCTTCCACTACTACTGGAAGCATTAAGCAATTATCTAATGTGAACAGTTAAGAAAAAGACAATTGGCAGCCGATAAATTGAAGCCTGTATACACTTTCTCTCTTGGAGAAAACAAGCTGGAGACTTACAGCTCAAGTGCTCAGTGTTTTGGCTTAGTCACAAAAAATTAAACGGGCGCTCAGGTAGTCAAAATTGGTAAAACTTCCTAACATAACTACTGTAGGTGTTTATTCGTCAAGAAAAAGCCGACCAGTATTTCCCTGAAATCCAAATCTGTGCACCCCTCTAGCACACACAATGGTGATTTACTTGCAATCTATGTCGCCAGCTCATACCTCTGGAAGGTCGTCCAATGATCGCATCACTTCGCCACCTCGAGAATCATCATCTTGCTGGGAGGGTGAGCCCTTTGGATTGCACATCGGAGCAATCGGTCCACCTGGGATACATGACATGGTGACTGATGAGTGCAGAAAACAGTGGGATACAATTCACAAGCAAACTGACATATATCCAGTTCGTTTACGTTATCTCTATGAACATTTCCTGGCAAGTCAACAGTTGGATTCAAGGGCAAGGCTACTCTTCTATCCTCCTATTCCCCCACAAAACTGCGCCCGGAATAAACGTTGCCGCCGAGTTAGACAAACAGACTACGACTGAGATCAGTTTTTAACCCCGTCGAATGGATCTAAGAAAATTAAAGGGGGCGAACAAGAACAATTGAACGTAGGCTGGGACAGATCTACTACCGATCATTGAGAGATAAAGGGGGGAGAAGGAGGCGTACTGTCTGGGGTTTCCCCCGTCGGCGGCGGATCTTGCATCGCCGAATACCCCAGGCGGGGGCGACGGCGACGGTGTAGCTCTCCGAGCCTTTTTGAGGCCCTGTCGTCCGACGAGACCCTGCCTGCGCCAGTGCAGACGAACGAGCCTACGACAGATTTGTTTTCTTTTTTTTTTCTTGATGAAGATGAAGAAATCATACGCTCTTTTTTAGGGGATGGCCTACTCTAGATTTTTTTTCTCTTTTTTTTTCTGAGAAAAGAATCTAGATTTTTTTCTCGTGTGAAGAAAGAATGGCCTAGTAATGTTGGGCTACACGGGGGAGTAGGTGGAATGTTGGCCCAGTAATGCAAGGCTCTAATACCTAAATAAACCTTACAAAAAGAACACGCCTAGCGAACCAACCTGTGGTTGAATGGTCAGAGGGACTGTGGTATTCCCAGCCCACCAGGTTTAAATCCTGATGCTTGTATTTATTCCTGGATTTATTTCAAGATTTTCGGCGATGTACATTCAGTGGGAGGAGACGTTCATGGATGAGTGTATGCGCGTGTATATGAGCGCTTGTGACTGTACTGATGTTCAAAAAAAAAAGAACACGCCTAAATGAGTACATCTTCTCAACGACAAAAATGAGTACGAGTATTACTTAATTTTGCTGAACGAACGAGCGAGGGTTTGCAGCGCCGCCGCTAGGAATTTTTTTTGTTCCCTCGCCTCTAGCTACCATCTTGGCGCCTAGAGGTGAGGTACCTCGCATTTTCAGAGTGCTACGGTCTTCGTCTCGTCTAGTGATCATCATATTTTGTGACAATAAATTTGCTCTCATTCTTTTAGCGATGCCATGAGGTTAGAGAGTTTTATGTCCTCGCAGATCCGATTATTTCGATCTGATGAGTTTAGGTTGGTGTGTCAAAGTTTTCCTATTGGATTGTTTCTTTGTGAAGTTGAAGTGTTTCATCGACATCATGGTGGAGATTTTGTGATCCGATGTCCTGCAATTCTAGGGGATCATCCCTAGCCCAGGTACATTCACCGATTAAGGTTTCCCATTTTTTTGATGGGCAACTCAAGGTGCTTTCAAAAATCATTATTTGTAATGTTTATGTGGGTGAAAGAGTGACAACATCGTTGCTCCAGTCTAATTGCACCTTTTTATCGAAGTCTTTAGAGTATTTCTTCTAACAGAGATTTATTGCAGTGAAGAAGGTGTTTCCAAAAGATTTTATTATAATTCTTAGTCATAGGAGTTACTTTGTATTTTCTTGGATTTTAAATCCTAATTTACGAGTATGAATAAAATTGCATGTGTTTCTATAAAAAACTTAATTTTGTTGAAAAAATCTCTGAAATTTGCTCGAAAAAATGAATCTTTTTTTAGAAGGATACCCTAAGAAAAAGCTCTGAACAGAGTAGCTCAAACATGACTGGGTGGAAGCTTCCATCGATGAGATTTACAATAACCATATGTAAACTAATACTCCCTCTGTTCCAAAATATAATGATTTCTCTATTTTCGTGCTTCAACTTTGACCATAAATTTAACCAACGAGACCGACTACGGCGAGAGCAAAAGTTATACCAGTGAATTCATATTCAAAAGAAGTTTTCAATTATATAATTTTTTCTCCTGCTGCAGTCGGTCTCGTTGGTTAAATTTATGGTCAAAGTTAGACCCCGGGAAGCGCGGACGCACTATATTTTGGAATGGAGGGAGTATAAGATTTTTAGGTAACTGCTTTATTTTTTTAGGTCATTAGTTTAGTTTATAGAGAAAATAGTTATTTGTAGAAGGTTAGAGGAAAATAGCCAACAAGTACTCCCTCCATTTAAAAATACTTGTCGGAAAAAATGGATGTATCTAACCGTATTTTAATTCTAGATATATTTATTTTTATTCTTTCCGGTGACATGTAATTTTTCTGCGAGGGTAAAACTGAGCTTATTCCATAGTGACGGGATTACAGTCAGCTAATACAAGATCATGAATATGAAATAATTGGAGGAGCTTGTGTGGAAAATGTAGGATGATAATATTGTGTTGTGTTGTACTAACCCTCGTATGGGGTATATATAGAAGTATATGAGGGGTAGAGGTTGAGTACAAGGCAAGATATTATGTGTTTAAACTAAGCTTATCTCTATCTCTTCTTATCTCTACGTTTATACTTCTAACATTCCCCCTCAGTCATAGCGGGAGTGAAGCAGATGATTACGACTGAAGTTGAAGTCTTGCGCTTCCGTCGTCTTCTCCGCTATGCCATCATCACTACGTCTCTGATGGGTTGACACCTAGGACGGTGACCGTGTCCCCTTCTGGCGTCTCCCTTGTCTCTCATCTATTCCCTCCCGCAGTCACAGCGGGAGTGGCGTGGATGCTGGTGACGACGCGGACGCTGTTGACTGGAGTTGTCGCTGTAGACGTGGTCGTGTGTGTCGATGTTGATGTAGCCGATCATGATGTCGCCGTGGTCGAGGTAGTCTCGGTCGATGGTGTGGTCGTCGTGGATGATGAAACCGCACAAAGTCGGAGGCGCAAAAAAATGCATTATGACGGAGTTGCAGACGTGGACGATGCACCTTGCGGATGTCAGAGGGTGTCGTGGGCGATGAGTCCATTGGTTTTGCCAAGACCGGAGGAAGCCCATTGAGCACACATCGGTTTTGCCAGAACCGTGCGGCCGTGTAGGGTCGTCACTGTAGTGACGCCGTGTTGATGCAGGCATGCCATCATGGATGACGCGGTCATTGATGAAACTATGTACCTAGGGTAGGGTCATGGACCTATCCAAGGTACCCTCCCCAAGGACATCTCTAGAAGAAACTACCTTTCAGTCGACCTGGAAGGATTCCACTTGACGGACTTGAAGACACTCGACCATGAAGCCACTCACTCGATCGCCAGAAGATCTAGAGTCACTCTGCACCCAAACGGTCTGTTATTAAGTAGTCTTTATTGTCATGATAGCACTTTATGTAGGGCGTTACCAGTAACGTCAGGCCTTAATGTACTTTAAACCCTGCATAACTGAGGGCCGGAGGGGTCTGGCAGACTCTATATAAGCCACCCCCCTCCTTAGTGTAAAGGGTTCACACCCCTGTAACTCATACGCATATAATCCAGTCGACCACCTCCGGGCTCCGAGACGTAGGGCTATTACTTCCTCCAAGAAGGGCCTGAACTCATAAATCCCTTGTGTATACAACTACTCCACAGCTAGGATCTTGCCTCTCGATACCTACCCCCCTTTCTACTGTCAGACTTAGAACCACGACAGTTGGCACCCACCGTGGGGCAGGTGTTTTAGCGACTTATTGGAGAAGTTGCAATTTTTTTCGATCTCCTTCACCATGGTTTCAGGCGGAGTTTTGGTCGAGGGCCGCGAGATCCGTCTCGGCGCGCTCACCTTCACCGCCGACGACTCTACTTGGCTTCAGGAGGCTCCACTCGACATCGACGCGCTCCCGGTCCACGGAGCGACACACTTTCGCGTGTGTGTCCGCGGCGTCCTCCTGTGGCAACAGTCGACCCAGTATCGGTCGGTCGTTGTGTCATCCTCCCTCCCTGCTTCTCGCCGGTGCAAGCGCTCTGGTCGGTCGAGGCTTCAGCGGTGGGTGAGGCACACGGTGGCCCGCAAGTCGTCCACCCCCCAAGTCGCGGCAATCGAGCCCGACGAATCTCTCTACGGCCTGTTCGACCTGTCGACTGGCTCCGCATAGACTGCATCCGAGTGCGACAGCAGTGATCCAGCGGTGGAGGTCCTGATGGTCAATGGACCGCGCAGTCCTCCCGGCTTCCCCCGCACCGACGGAGGCGACGGTGGAGGCGACCCAGCGCAGGTCCACGAAGAGTATCAACCCGAGCCACGCACTTCGCTGCAAAGAGAAGATCTTCGCCGGCGGAACATGGATGCGATGCATTACTCCTATCGTTGGAGAAACCCCCGAGGCTCGCGCCTTGGAGGACGCGCGTTTGGCCAACCTGGCTGAGCGCACTCGACTGGGGAACCTCCAGCGAGCACTCGACGAGCGTGCACAACAACGGGTCCCGGACTCCAGTCGACGTCAGCTCTTTCCACCACCGACTCAGGTATATCAAACTCCGATTCAGAATTTAGCAGCTGCAGCCCGTATAGCAGAGTCAATTCAGCCTTCCCAGTCAGAGGCTGGCAGAGGCTTGATGCAGATCAGAGATTTGCTCCGGGCAGCAGGAGATCAAAATTCAGCCGTATCACAATCGTGGAACAGGATTCACAGCAGATCCGTCGCTGCGAATACAGTCCAGTCGGCCCATAGCCCTAGATCGCCCCCGAGGCGTGAGGGACGTGGAGGTCGGCGTGATCAGTATGATGACCGATTCGATCGCGATGATTGGCGTCGAGTGCCCACTCCACCCCCAAGAGGTGGGTCGTACGCCCCTCGACAGCAAGATGACAGACGCCAGCACAGTGTTGGACGAAGGGTTCCAGTCGACCCCAGAGAACCAGGCTTGATGCGAGATCCATCATCGTTCAAGGTTTGGTTGATTGGAACAGAGCTCACCGAGAAGGCCATGACAGAGATGTGCCCATCAGCAGCAGAGTTCACGTCTCAGGACCGGAGTGTTTTAGCAGAGCTATCAGGGCCGCGGTGATTCCTCCCAATTTCAGGTTGGCGACTGGAGTCAGTAAGTTCACCTGCGAGTCCAAGCCCGATACTTGGCTTGAAGACTACCGAGTGGCTGTTCAGATTGGCGGCGGCAATGATGAGGTAGCCATGAAACACTTGCCTCTTATGTTGGAGAGCTCGGCCAGAGCATGGCTGAATCAGTTGGCGCCTAGCAGTATTTACACTTGGGAAGATCTTGCCCGAGTGTTTGTCAGAACATTTGAAGGAACTTGCAAGCGACCAGCAGGGTTGACAGAGCTGCAGGTTTGCGTGCAAAAGTCGAATGAGACTCTAAGGGATTACATCCAGAGGTGGATCACGTTGCATCACACCATGGAAAATGTATCTAATCATCAAACAGTATGTGCCTTCAAGGAAGGCGTCAAGAACAGAGACCTAAGTTTAAAATTCGGTCGGACCGGAGACATGACCCTGAGTCGGATGATGGAGATTGCCACCAAGTATGCCAATGGTGAAGAAGAAGACCGACTCCGGAGTGGCAAGTACAAGCCAACCGCTCATGAAACCGGGGGAGGGAACTCCAGTCGGAAACAGAAGCGGAAAGCCGAGCCAGCTGCTCCTGGAGAAACCTTGGCCGTGGCTCAAGGCAAGTATAAAGGGAAGCCCAAAGAACCTTGGAACCCTAAGAAGGTGAAAGACAAGGAGGGAAATGACGTGATGGATTTGCCATGCCACATCCACATGAAGAAAGATGAGGAGGGTAACTTCATTTACCCAAAGCATACCACTCGACAGTGTCGGCTCTTGATACAGCAATTCTAAGGGAAACAACCCAAAGATAAGGAAAAGGAGTCGGACAAAATTGAGGACAAGGGGGATAGTAATGAGGAATATCCCCAGGTGAATTCCACTCTGGTGATTTGTGCTGACATAGAGAGCAAAAGCCGATTGAAAGTTATCAACCGAGAAGTGAATATGGTTGCTCCGAAGACTCCCAATTATCTGAAATGGTCTCAGACTGCCATCACCTTCGACCAGTCCGATCACCCGACACACATAGCCACCCCTGGGAGGCAAGCTCTGGTGGTCGACCCAGTCGTTGAAGGCACTCGACTGACTAAAGTGTTGATGGATGGTGGTAGTAGCTTGAATATATTGTACGCAGAGACGCTGAAAGGGATGGGCATTCCGATGTCCAGACTCAGTACCAGCAACATGAGTTTCTATGGAGTCATTCCTGGCAAGAAGGCTGCGTCACTCGGCCAGATTGCTCTTGATGTGGTTTTCGGAGATTCCAAACATTTCCGCAAGGAAAAGTTGACATTTGAGGTTGTAGATTTCCAGAGTGCCTATCACGCTATTTTGGGCAGGCCAGCTTACTCACGTTTTATGGCTCGACCATGTTACGTGTACCTTAAATTGAAGATGCCTGGCCCCAAAAGTGTGATCACTATTACTGGTAATCGCAAGAAGGCGGAAGAGTGCTTTCAGAAAGGCTCAAAGATTGCCGATGCTCAGATGGTAGCAGAAGAGTGGCAAGAACACCAAAAAATGCAGACCCGAGTGATTTGTTGCGAGCTAAGAAGCCTGCTACAGAATCAGCATTTCAATCGTCCGGTGAGACAAAGCTAGTTCACATCCACCTGACCGCCCCCAACGCTGCTCCGACTAATATCTCCACAACACTCGACCCCAAATAGGAAGAAGCGCTCATCCAGTTCCTCCGTGAGAACTAGGACATCTTTGCATGGAAACCTTCTGACATGCCAGGTGTGCCCAGGGGGCTGGCTGAGCACCGTCTGCGAGTTGACTCAAAGGCGAAACCTGTCAAGGAACATCTGCGGTGGTCCATCGTCCAGAAAAGGAAAGCCATTGGCGAAGAGGTGGCTCGGCTCTTAGCAGCAGAGTTTATTCGAGAGATCTACCACTCCGAGTGGCTCGCCAATGTTGTGATGGTCCCCAAGAAGGACAAGTCACTTCGCATGTGCATTGACTTTAAACATATCAATCGGGCCTGCCCGAAAGATCATTTTCCTCTCCCCCGCATCGACCAAATAGTCGACTCGACTGCGGGATGTGTGCGACTATCTTTCTTAGATGCATATTCCGGGTACCATCAGATCCGTCTGTATGGACCCGATGAGATCAAAACAACTTTCATCACCCCATTCGGGTGCTTCTGTTATGTCACCATGCCATTCGGCCTCAAAAATGCTGGAGCCACGTTCATGAGGATGATTCAGAAGTGTTTGCTCACTCAAATCAGTCAGAATGTGGAAGCGTACATAGATGATATTGTGGTCAAGTCACGAAAAGGTTCCGACCTGCTGACTGACCTTGCTGAAACATTTGCCAACCTCAGGAGGTATGATATCAAGCTTAATCCATCAAAGTGCACATTCGGAGTTCCTGGCGGAAAATTACTCGGTTTTCTCGTTTCTGAACGAGGAATCGACGCAAATCCAGAGAAAGTGGGCACTATACTCCGAATGAAAAGACTTGTGCGTGTGCACGATGTTCAGAAGCTTACTGGTTGCTTGGCCGCTTTAAGTCGATTCATCTCTTGTCTCGATGAAAAGGCATTGCCTCTTTACCGACTGATGAAGAAGTCAGACAAGTTTGAGTGGACTCCTGAAGCTGATGCAGCGTTTGTAGAGCTAAAAGCCCTGCTTTCCACCCGGCCGGTGCTTGCTGCCCCGATCAGCAAAGAGCCTTTGCTGCTTTACATTGCAGCCACAGGACAAGTTGTCAGTACAGTACTTACGGTCGAGCGAGAAGAAGAAGGAAAAGCCTTTAAAGTTCAGCGCCCAGTATATTACATTTTTGAAGTTCTGACCCTGTCAAAGCAAAGATACCCTCATTACCAGAAGCTTGTGTATGGGATCTATATGACCATGAAGAAAGTTGCTCACTACTTCTCTGACCATGCCATCACAGTCGTCAGCGACGCCCCATTGTCAGAGATTCTGCACAATAGAGATGCAACTGGTCGAGTGGCAAAATGGATGATTGAACTCCTTCCCCTGGATATCCGATTCGAGGCAAAGAAAGCTATCAAGTCCCAAGCAATAGCAGATTTCCTCGCTGAGTGGACTGAACAGCAACTGCCGACTCAAGTTCACTCGAAACACTGGACCATGTTCTTTGATGGCTCTAAGATGCTGAATGGTTCTGGTGCTAGGGTAGTGTTGGTTTCCCCCCGAGGAGACAAGCTCAGATATGTACTCCAGATTCACTTTGATTCCTCCAACAACGAAGCAGGATACGAAGCACTTCTGTATGGGTTGCGTATGGCCATTTCACTCGGCGTCCGTCGCCTCATGGTCTACGGCGACTCAGATTTGGTGGTTAACCAAGTGATGAAGGAGTGGGACATCAGAAGCCCAGCTATGACTGGTTACTGCAATGCAGTAAGAAAGCTGGAGAAGAAATTCGAGGGGTTAGAGCTTCATCATATACCCCGACTGAAGAATCAAGTAGCCGATGATCTGGCAAAGATAGGTTCCAAGAGAGAATCCATTCCCAGTGGTGTGTTTTTGGAACATATCCACGCGCCTTCAGTTCAAGAGGACCCTTTCACCGAAGAAGCCCCGCAGCCAAAAAGTGCCACGGATCCGACTGAAGTCGAGGTCCCAGCCGTGGTCGACCTGAGCATGGAAGTTCTGGTTATCATTCCCGACTAGACAGTGCCTTACATCGCATATATCCTAAGGAAAGAGCTCCCAGAGAATGAAGAAGAGGCTCGACAGATCGTTCGTCGATCCAAGGCCTTTACTGTCATGAAGGGACAGTTGTACAAAGAAAGCGCGACTGGAGCCAGTCAGAAGTGCATAATGCCGGAAGGGGGCCGGATAATTCTCAACGACATCCACTCGGGGACCTGTGGCCATCATGCATCCTCTCGGACTATTGTGGCTAAAGCATACCGAGCGGGTTTTTACTGGCCCAGAGCAAATGAAATGGCGAAAGAGATAGTCGACAAGTGTGAAGGATGTCAGTTCTACTCCAATATGTCGCACAAGCCCGCCTCAGCCTTGAATACCATTCCAATCGGCTGGCCCTTTGCTGTTTGGGGGTTAGATATGGTTGTGCCACTGAGAACTGGCAGGAGCGGCTTCACCCATGTATTGGTGGCAGTCGACAAGTTCACCAAGTGGATCGAAGCTAAGCCTATTAAAAATCTTGATGCCGGCACTGCCATCAGCTTCATCAGAGAATTGATATTCAGATATGGAGTTACGCATAGCATCATCACCGATAATGGGTCGAACTTCGATTCCGACCAATTCAAAGCCTTCTGCGCTTCTCAAGGCACACGAGTCGACTACGCTTCAGTCGCCCACCCCCAGTCGAATGGACAAAGGCACTGCCATCAGCTTCATCAGAGAATTGATATTCAGATATGGAGTTCCACATAGCATCATCACCGATAATGGGTCGAACTTCGATTCCGACCAATTCAAAGCCTTCTGCGCTTCTCAAGGCACACGAGTCGACTACGCTTCAGTCGCCCACCCCCAGTCGAATGGACAAGCAGAAAGAGCCAACGGCCTAATTCTCAAAGGACTGAAACCCCGTTTGATGCATGACCTCAAACACGCAGCAGGTGCATGGGTCAACGAACTTCCATCAGTTCTTTGGGGATTGAGGACTACTCCAAATCGGTCAACTGGGAGAACTCCATTCTTTCTGGTTTATGGAGCTGAAGCGGTTCTGCCGAGTGATCTGCTTCACAATGTACCGCGAGTCGAGCTCTACTCTGAAGTTGAAGCAGAGCAAGCCTGGCAGGAAGCAGTCGATCTTCTGGAAGAAGAAAGAGAGATGGCCATGATCCGATCGACCATCTATTAGCAATACTTGCGTCGATTCTACGCCAGAAATGTGAAGAGTCGGGCCTTCCAAGAAGGAGACTTGGTCCTCCGAGTGGATCAACAGAAGCCGCACAAACTTGCCCCTACTTGGGAAGGTCCTTTCATCATCACCAAAGTTCTCCACAATGGAGCATACCGTCTTTACAATGTCGGTCGCCAGGTTGATGAGCCACGAGCTTGGAATGCGGACCTGCTCCGCCCCTTTTACACTTAAAGTATTCACTCGGATGAGTTGTAATAAAAGTACTCCTGTAGTTTGCTTATCAAAGACAAAAGTTTTATAATTTTCTCATTGATTGTTGTTGCTTTTGTTTATAAGAGAAATCCCCTAGTGGGTGGCTTAGCCGCGAATCTATTTCTCCTAAGTTTGTAAAAAAAATTCTACCGAGTGACGAGCTGGCCTCTCACTCGAAGGTTTAGCTGCGAATCCGTTTCACCTAAGTACTCGAAAATCCTACCGAGTGGAGAGCAAGCCTCTCACTCGGAGGCTTAGCTGCGAATCTGTTTTGCCTAAGTACTTTAAAATCCTACCGAGTGGTGAGCCAGCCTCCCACTCGGAGGCTTAGTTGCAGTCCAAGTACTCGCCTAAGTATTTAAAAATCCCACCGAGTGGAGAGCAATTCTCCCACTCGGGGGCTTAGCTGCAGTCCAAGTACTCGCCTAAGTGTTTAAAATCCTACCGAGTGGTGAGCCAGCCTCCCACTCGGAGGCTTAGCTGCAGTCCAAGTACTCGCCTAAGTATCAAATACAATGTGCGCTCTACAAGGATGACGAGGTGCAGGTCGACTGCCACCTTCTCCTTCGGAGCTACACCACAAATACGAAAATCCTACCGAGTGGAGAGCAATCCTCCCACTTGGGGGCTTAGCTGCAGTCCAGTACTCGCCTAAGTATTTAAAAATCCTACCGAGT